>NW_027639208.1:0-55251 GCF_951799975.1 Gobius niger | reverse complement strand
GAATGAGTTAAAGTCACTGTAGGCGTTGTTTCCATTTTGCTCTATATTGCTACAATAATTGATTTTGTTCTACTAAAACTAGGCTTTTGTAGCATGTTAACCCCTTAACTCCCACCTGAACTGAGCACATTTTCTCCAGTTTGGCTTTACCCCAATCCAAAAGCTTCTGGAAAAAAGCTGTGAAAATAGCAACAAAACTGAGACGAAAACAATGCTGGATATGTGACAAAAAAGTGACGAAAAATTGATGGAAAAAAATGACGAAAAAATGCCAAAAATGTGACAAAAAATGACAAAATAATGACATAAAAGTTACAAAAATGAGTTGAATACCCAACAAAAAAATGATGGAAAAAAAAATCTGATGACGTGAGGAACGGGAGTTAAGAGGTTAATTGCATAGATTGAAATAAATGCAAAGGTATACCAAAAAAGAAAATAACGTAACTTTTATTATTTGCAGTTATGTATTTCTCGCTTGACATCGCCGTGTTTGGCCCGTGACCCACAGGCACTTTTTCATTTTGGCCCTCGGAGACAAAAAGTTTGGGCACCCCTGACCTAAAGCCTCTTGCCTCCTCCAGGATCCAGGCCAAGAAGCGCGAGCTGAGGGAGCGCCAGGCCCGAGAGCGGGACTACGCCGAGATCCTGGACCTGCCCAGGTCTCCGGCCCGCGAGGAGCACCCGTACGCCGGGGTGAGCCCCCCCGAGCAGCCCCCACCCCCCCCGTCCGACGGCGCCTACAGCCAGGTCAGCAGGAGCCGCGCCGACCGGCCGCCCTCCACCGACAGGTAGGACCCGAGTCTCCGCCCGCTCCTCGTGCCCGCTCCTCGTGCCGCTCCTGACGCTCGAGAACCTCAGCGGGGGCGGGACTTCCCCAGCTCGTCTCCATGGAGATGTGAGGTCGTCTGTGTCTAAAACATGGGCGTCAGAAGTGTTTTTTTTATAAACTTGATATACACAGTCTTCCTAAGATTTTAGAGCTGCAATTACAACATGTGTCCACTAAGGCTTAGTGGCGCTGTTGAGCCCGTCCTGCTGCTGCTTTAGTGAGGCCTGGTTCTGGTCCATTGGCCTCATGGTGACCTGCTGTTCTGACTCTGATCAGAGGTTTATTGGTGGAGGAGCCACATTATTAACAATCGTGAATAGTTATTTTAGATTAACCTCTTAACTCCCACCTGAACAGTTTGGCTTTACCCTAATCAAAAAGCTTCTTGGGAAAAAACACCAAAAAAGCCACAAAAAATGAGAAGAAAACAAGGATGTAAACGCAACAAAATGTGACAAAAATGTGACAAAAATTCAACAAAAAAATGACAAAAATTCAACAAAAATGTGGAAAAAACTCAACAAAAATTCAACAAAAATTCAACAAAATAATACAAAAATTCAACAAAAAAATACAAAAATTCAACAAAAATTTGTCAAAAATTTGTCAAAAATTCAACAAAAAATCAACAAAAAAATACAAAAATCAACAAAAATTTGTCAAAAAATTGTCAAAAATTCAACAAAAATTCAACTAAAAAATACAAAAACGCAACAAAATGTGACAAAAATGTGACAAAAATTCAACAAAAATGTGGAAAAAACTCAACAAAAATTCAACAAAAAAATACAAAAATCCAACAAAAATTTGTCAAAAATTTGTCAAAAATTTGTCAAAAATTCAACAAAAAAATACAAAAATTCAATAAAAATGTGACAAAAACTCAAATAAATTCAACAAAAATTCAACAAAACTTCAACTAAAAAATACAAAAATTAAACAAAAATGTGACAAAAATGTGACAAAAAAACAAACATCCATAAGGTGACACAGCACGGCAACAACGTGAGGAACAAGATCAGTTTTGTGGGTCTTTCAAATGAAGCGTTCCACAGGCCTATACAACAGCCAAAGGCGGGAGGTAAGAGGTTAACTATATATTCAAAACTGAGCCTTTTACATTTGGTTCATATGTGACAGTGATGACGCTGTGGTGATTCCCTCTAAGATCCTAACTTTTATACTTGGTTCTTATGTGACAGTGATGACGCTGTGGTGATTCCCTCTAAGATCCTAACTTTTATACTTGGTTCATATGTGACAGTGATGACGCTGTGGTGATTCCCTCTAAGATCCTAACTTTTATACTTGGTTCTTATGTGACAGTGATGACGCTGTGGTGATTCCCTCTCAGATCCTAACTTTTATACTTGGTTCATATGTGACAGTGATGACTCTGTGGTGATTCCCTCTAAGATCCTAACTTTTATACTTGGTTCATATGTGACAGTGATGACTCTGTGGTGATTCCCTCTAAGATCCTAACTTTTATACTTGGTTCATATGTGACAGTGATGACGCTGTGGTGATTCCCTCTCAGATCCTAACTTTTATACTTGGTTCATATGTGACAGTGATGACGCTGTGGTGATTCCCTCTAAGATCCTAAGTGCTGCTCATGAAGAGACTCTAAAGGTTTACTTGTGGAGTTGTTGCTTGGGGGTCCACACCTGCTCGTATGGTTTAGCCTCCTGCCCCAGAGTGAGGGCAGTGAGTGCTGACCGGGGGCGGGACAGTTCTGAACTACATGATCATTCCCCGGTCACGTTTGAAGCTCTCCGTGCATGTTTTTATGAGTATTGATGTTAAAAAGGCCTGTGCTTCAGTCTCTCCCTGTGGTTCAGTTAAACGATCGTCGGCTCTGTAAACGCGGCGTTTTGAGCTCCGTCCGCAGACTCTTAAAGCGTTCGAATCGATGCAGCGCCTGCACAAAGAAGGTTAGTGCTGGATGGTCTGCTCCGGGGGGACAGTCTGCAGTGAAATATCATGACACAAATGAAGGTTAGGGCCAGGGAAATGGTTCACCTCTTAACTCCCGCCTGAACCGGGAGGGTCTTTTTCCTCACGTCATCACATTTTTTTTCCAACATTTTTTTGTTGGGTATTCAACTCATTTTTGTAACTTTTTTGTCATTTTTTTGGTCTTTTTTTGTCATTTTTTAGTCAAATTTTTATCATTTTTTTGTGAATTTTTGGTAATTTTTTTGTAAATTTTTGTGTCCATTTTTTATCACATTTTTGTCATTTTTTGTCACATTTTTGTCAAATTTTTATCAAATTTTTGTCATTTTTTTGTCCATTTTTAATACATTTTTTGTTATCGATTTTTTGTAATTTTTTGTCACATTTTTGTCACATTTTTAGTCAATTTTTGATACATTTTTTGTCACATTTTTGTCCATTTTTCGTCAATTTTTCGTCCATTTTTAATAAATTTTTTGTCACTTTTTTGTCATTTTTTCGTCATTTTTTCGTCAATTTTTCGTCAATTTTTCGTCAATTTTTTTGTCACATTTTTTACATTTTTTGGTCCATTTTTTATCCACTTTTTGCCCATTTTTTGTGACATTTTTGTGACATTTTTGCCACTTTTTCATAAATTTTTCGTCACTTTTTTGTCAATGTTTTCTCACTTTTTCGTCACATTTCCATCATTTTTTTGTTGCTATTTCCACACCTTTTTCCCAGAAGCTTTCGGATTGGGGGTAAAGCCAAACTGGAGAAAATGTGCTCGGTTCAGGTGGGAGTTAAGGGGTTAACCTTACGGATTAGGATTATTTGTATTTTTAGATCTATACAAACTCACAGCAGACCGTCCCTCCGGAGCATACGATCTAGCGCTAACCCACAAAGAACTGGTCCTGCCGTTACCGCGGTTACTCAACTCATTTTACATCCACGCTTCTCCAAAAGTGAGCCAGAAAACCCCGTCAGCGAACAGGCCAGGACGGGACAGTTTATTCCCCGTGTTCTCCTGAATGATTCCCCCCATGTCTGTGATGGTTTTGCCGAGGCCGTTCCTTCTGGAGTAATTGCAGAGTTGTTATTAAGCGTGGAAATGTCAGCGGTGGATCTGCTCTGGGCCAACACCATCCCTCTGTCCCCCCCCCCCGTCTGTCTCCCCCCCCCCGTCTGTCTCCCCCCCTCTGTCTCCCTCTGATTGCTCTGAGGCCACACTCACCTGTGGATGGAGAGAACCAATTTGTGCTGGATTCAGGTCTAAATGCCACCTCCCCTCCCTCCTCCTCCTCCTCCTCCTCCTCCTCCAGGGAGGTGTCGCTCTGCTCTGATCCCCAGGGGGCGCTCTGTCCCTGTGCCCCCTCCCTCCTCCTCCCTCCCTCCTCCTCCTCGTCCTCGTCCTCCAGGGAGGTGTCGCTCTGCTCTGATCCCCAGGGGGCGCTCTCTCCTCTGAAGCCCACTCCCTCCTCCTGCAGAATGAGGCAGATTCACCAAACGTCTTCAGTGCTTTTGCGACGCTCTGTCTGTGCAGAGAACTGGCCCCGGGGCAGACGTGGCTGATGTCAGGATCATGTTGATGTCACTGTTTGGTTGACGTGCGGATTCACGATAATGAGTTCATCTCCAACTCTAAAGCTGAATGTCTCGATGAAGTCACCTGTGAGGGGGCGGGGCTTTGATGTCACCTGTGAGGGGGCGGGGCTTTGATGTCACCTGTGAGGGGGCGGGGCTTTGGGAACTTTCTGTTTATCATCTTGGAAAATGGCGGCCGTCAATGCGAGCACTTTTTATTGAGCACATTTTTGTACTGAAATGTAGTTTCCATATTTGATATAAGTGTCCTACATACACATTCATACATTTTAGAAAATAAGCACACAGATAGAAGAGAATAAGCTCACGCCCTCAGCCAGAAGAAGCTCTGAGACACTTGAACCAAACCTGCATCAAGGTGTCGCAGATGGAGATTAAAGGGTCCAGATCAGGTGTTGTCGGGGGCAACAGACGAAGCCTTTTATATTAAGTCACTTATGATTCAGCAACTTTTTATTGTTTGCTATAATATAACTTAAAATAGTCTGTACATCTGCACATGTTTGAGCTTCCAGATGTTTCCAATCAGACAAACATTTGCTGAGCTTCTAAATGTGAAATCACAGACTTAGACAGTCAGTGTTTTTGTAATGAATCCCATGTTGGTTCAGCATCAGTGATGTTTCAGGTCCAGTTTCTGTCTGTGAGTCTGTTAAAGAAATGCAAAATGCACAAATGTCATTTTAATGTAGTGAAGAAAAGTGTCTGAGATCAGCTCAGATTCAGCTCATGTAATAATGTGGAGTCTCTGACCTCTGACCTCTGACCTCAGGCCTGTTTGTGACCCACAGTTAGCACTGATAGGGTTATACTGTATACTTTATACCAGGGGTGCCCAAAGTGGGGCCCGCGGGCCAAATTTGGCCCGCCGAAACAGTTCTGTTGGCCCGCCAAAGAGTGACCTACTTTTGCGCTGCGTGTGGTTAAAACTAACTCATTCTCAATGGTAAATATAGATGCAGTACATTTTTTGACCACCAGCGTCAAATTGGGGGCGCTGTTTCACTCCTTTCACAAAGTTAAGGAAACACTGTTGTGGTGTCTATTTATCAATTACAGAGCTTTGTAGCATCAACTTTCACAGTTTTCCAACTTTTATTGCAAGGGTTGTTGACATCGACAACAGTATATGTTAAAAATTGACTTATAAAAGAATTGATGCTGAACTGACACTTTCAAAATACTCTAATGTGGCATTTTCTTTAAGTTAACCTCTTAACTTTTTGGGTATTTAACTCATTTTTGTAACTTTTATGTCACATTTTTGTCCTTTTTTAGTCCATTTTTTGTCTCTTTTTTTTGTCATTTTTTTGTCACATTTTTGTAATTTTTTTGTCACATTTTGGTCATTTTCTTGTCATTTTTTTTGTCAATTTTTTATCACATTTTTGTATTTTTTTGTCACATTTTTGTCATTTTTCGGTCATTTTTTTGTCAAATTTTTGTAATTTTTTTCGTCACTTTTTGTCAATGTTTTCTCACGTTTTTCTCACATTTCCATCATTGTTTTCGTCTCAGAATGAGGTAAAGTTACTGTAGGTGCTGCAGATACAGGTGTTTTTTTTGGCACTAAATGCTACAATTGGCATAGCTACCATTTGTTTTAATATAGCATGTTATTTGCAGTTATATGTGTTTTTCATGCTTGACATCGCTGTGTTTGGCCCGCGACTCACAGGCACTTTTTAATTTTGGCCCTCGGAGACAAAAAGTTTGGGCCCCCCTGCTTTATACTTTGTCAGTGTTGCTGTAATTATTTGTAGTATTTTAATACATTTCCATATTCTCTATTTTTAATGTAACTCTGGATCATGTGTCCTTAAGGCGAGACGCTGCAGGTGAATAGGGAAAAAATGTATATTTACAGATATCAATTTGAAACTGTTGCTGTCGATCACTGGCATAAATGTGAGAAAAAAAATACATGGCAAGTTTTCTGTCATTTTGTCTTTTCATATAAGAACAAGGTGTTTTATGCCTAAAAATGCCCCAAATTTCCCATCATTTCAGAGACCGAAATCTGAATAATGGATAGAGCTACATTCAAATGTGTGGTTTCATTTTTTTGATGAATGAGTTACCAAGACTTTTTCAGAGCGGATTTAGTATTTCTTGTTTAGTTTTAAAATAAGCGTTTTTTTAGTGGAAAAATGTGTAAAAATGTAATTTTCGCCTTATTTTTTGACATTCAAAACTCAATAAATGGGGCTGAAGGGATTAAATAATAAAAAATCCCTCTGAAAAATCTTCCAAGTATTGTTCAGTCCAAGGCTGGAAAATGTGAAGTCTTTAGGTCCGACTGACGTGGACATAGTGTCGCCACAATGACAGAAACATGTGTTTGGAGAAAAAGGCCCTTGAAATTGAATTCTCCCATATAAGTCTATGGGGGAACATTGAATCAGCGCGATATTTAAACATGTTGTTGTGAAGATTAGTCATATTTTCTGTTTCCGGGAGAAACTTATATGTTCAGAGACAGATTTGGCCCAAAACCTGAAAAAATTGTGTTTTGCCTGTAGTGTCTCCCCTTAATAAAGATTAAACTCACTGACCTGATCCTGCAGCTCTGAGAGAAAAGCCTCCTCACTTTACTGTTGTTTTAACACTGATACATGTGTTTAAATCTGTAAAGGTGTTTTTTGTCTTTCTGCTGCTGTGACTTTTCCAGCTCATGTTTATCTGAACTGAAGTTTCTCCTCATGTTCTGAGTCTCCTCCTGGTTCAGAAGCTCCTCTCTCTCAGTCGCTGCTTTAGTTTCTCTGTTGGATAAAGTTGATAATTCGTCTGCAGAAGCGCCGCGTCTCCTTCCCCGTCTGATGTTGACGTTCTCATGTGCGGTGCATCATGGGAAATGTAGTTCTAACATGTTTAATGCAATTTACCGGCGGGCCGCATGTAATATAAAAAAGTAATTACCTCACGGGCTGCATGTCTGAGACGCCTGGGCTGGATACAAGTTGGTCATTTTATACTCACCACTGCCCCCTCAGGTCTTACGTGTAACTGCAGCTTCTATATCACCTTCCAGAGTGACATGAGGACATGGAGGAACATGTAGGGGAGGAACATACATAACTTTAACATGTTTAAACTCCGTATGGTCCCTTTAAGCTCCTCTGTGTTTCCAAGAAGAGGAATCACAGTTTTTTGGATCATGTTGACCTTTTGTTACTTTCTTTGGGCTAACTTTGCTGAGGTCACTGTGGTGGATGATCACATGATGATCTAAGTTTGGGAGGGGGGGGGATGTTGTAGATGTTTTCAGCACATTTTTCCACATTTTTGACGGTTTGCATAAATCTGGCTCAGCCTCATCGTGGCCATGATCCACACAGATGTTCAGATGTTCTTTCACGCAGCGCTGGGACAGTCGGACAGTCTTTGTTTCCTCGGTTCCTCCGTCTGCCCGGAGCCGTTCCTCGCCCTGACAGCCTAAAACACGCCTAAAACACGCCTTCTGACGGCATTCCCTCAAAAGGACGATTTAGAAACTGAAGGACGGATTAAAAGTCGATGATTCGCTGCTGATCTTGTGACGCTGATCAGAGGAAACAAAGGTCAGACTGAGCCTCTCCATAAACAGGCGTCTGTCCTCGCGGTCACTGCAGGCGCTGGAGCTTCTGCAGGAGCCGCTTCATCTCACAAAGCAGGGATTCTGACGTACACACACAGACCCGGGCATAGGCGAGCCGGGCGGACTGTGTGTGGACAGCAGCGTCTGGAGATAAGAGCGGCTCAGGTTACGCTCCGTCAGCTGCGCTCTTCACATGCTGCAGACGGAGGAGGCTCGGCTGATGTTTCTGCTCAGACGTCGTGTGTTAGAGTCAGAGATGGTGCAGAGGGCGGGGCGTCGGGGGAGGGGTGTGGGGGGGGCGGGGCGTGGGGGGGGGGCGGGGCGTGGGGGGGGGGGCGTGGTCCTCAAACAGCTGGAGCATCAGGAGTTAATGAATGTAAGCCAGGCCACCTTTTCACACATCGAGAGCCAGCAATGCAGACCATCTTTCATGATATTTGTGGCACCACAGTGTGTTCTGTGTTATATCTGTGGACTCAGGCTGAATTTGAAAGCTGAGACTCTCAGCTCTCCGTAGGTGGAAACAGTTTAGTTCTACGTGTCTCGGTTCCTGAGAAATCTGAGCTGAACTGAGGCTAGGTTTGATCAAAATCACAGATTTTTTTCTAGATTCGGAGATAATTAGTGTTTTACTAGCTGAGGCCCGGCCTTTGGCCGTGCTCCTTTCTTATTAACTACAACGACAATATGTTCGCTAAACTCGGGGAATAGAATTCAAGAGACAGTGGAATATTTATGGATAAATATTAGGGGTTCAGCTCTAACGGTTTGGTTCACGGTGCAGGACCCGTGGTTTGGTGCATCACGGTAGTGCACAATAAAAAAAATAATGAGTTGGTTTTGAACTGAAATAGCCTAATGATCGTTGTTAGACAGTATTTATAACCTTACAATAAAATTGGCAATGCTTTCAAAGCTGCTTTAGAATAAAATGTACCTCTGGGCTCAATACGTGAAAGCAAAATAGAAACAAATGGTCCAGCAGCAAAGGAAAAAAAAAGAAAAAAAGAAAAAAAACTACGCAGTGCAGGCCATGCGCTTGTTAACTGGTAGTTTCATTGTCACTTTTACTCACACGGAGGATAAATCAGTCGGAGCAGCGCGTTTGATTAGAGGCTCGTGTTTGAGCAGGTTTTGGGCACGCACGCACATGCACACACATACACACACATACACGCACACACATACACAAACGCACACAAACGCACACACATCGCCCTGTTTGGATGCGCGCACACGCACGGCAGTCAGATCTCGTGCACTCGCGTTGTTGTGACGGCGGGTTGTCCTCGGACAGCAGCACCACGGTCCATATGGACCCGTGGCCAATGCCCGCGGCCGGTGGGACCGTCACGTGGGGGCCGGCCGCGGATGTAATAATAAAAATAAGAGTAATAATGCACATCAGCCCCCAACACCAACCACGCACACACTCTGTACTGTCGCCAGGCTTCCTGGTGTTCCCAAACGGTCTCCCATCCCAGTTCTAACCAGGCACTTTCCTGCTTAGCTTCAAAGTCGGTATGGGAAATAAACATGGCGGCGCCCAGGCGGCGGCCATTGAGATAGCGTTTTCTATAATAGATTAAACACTCTTGTTTCTGATTGACTCCTCTCTCTCCTCTCTCTCCTTCTCTCTCTTCTCTCTCCTGCTCTCACGCTGCTCTCCCTCCTCGTCCAGGTGCTACTGACAACAGAGGAAGTCACTATAGTTCGTTCTAAAGCACACAGTAAGTCAGGATTAAACACCTCGGAGCTGCGTTAGACGGTTCTAACGCCCGACACAGTGTTGTTCCTCCTGCATTATAACGTCTAACGCGGCTCCTCGTTGTTTAATCCGCTTATACCAGGGTCCCACAAACCTAACATTTATAATAAATGTGTTTTTCATTGACTAAAGTCACTAAACATGCCAGACTACGGGACTATTTTGTGTGGGTTATTAGCCGGTCACTGAAGGCTGGTCTCAGAGCGAGTCATTCTCCGCAGCTATTACGAGGATCTCAGTCAGGCTCAACGACACAACATCAGCACAGAATCACAACACAACAGGACTAACCCGGAAACACTTTTCCCTGGAAGGAAACACCGATATGCGGCACTCGTGGGCACGAGTTATTTACCTTTTATGTTTGACTTTACTAATCCAGACAAATATGCTTAAATGCAGGATCATTTTATGTACGCCTGAAAATGATGAATAGCCTTAAAGCAGTACTAAGTAACGTGTTTACCTTAATAAATCCTCCCCGTAGTCCCTGTGGGGGTAATACAAGTGTTTATGGGATGATTGGAGGGTCTTTCATCTCCCCCTGGTGTCTCTGACCAGAAAACCATGTTTGCAACTTGACTGCCACCGGACCGGAGTCACCAATACACACTAATGGAATCACGAAGAAGAAGCTAACATGCTAACGGGCAAAGCTAACTGCGGGCTAACGTCACTTTAAACAGTATTTACAGCAAAGTTTGAGTGAAAAAAAATGTTTCCATTGTATAATTGGATGCACAGTAACCCTCTCTCCCTTTGCCTTTCCTGTCAGCGTAGTATTTACTCTCCAGGACAATTAATACGTTAAAAAAATCGTATCTTGCTACGACACCTGCAGTTGCGCTTTATGGCCTCTAGGGGGAAGAGTTACTTAGTACTGCTTTAACCGTTTCCAATAGAAATGTAAAGCTCATATGTTATTAACAGTAGCTAACCTAGCTGCTCACTCTCCTCTACAAACATTTAGCAAACACTAAATCCATCTCACACGTTCCTGTCAGTCACTAATTACGCCTTTATCTGACTCAGCTGTGTCATGCGTTGCTATGGCGACGCCACAGCGGAGTGACATCCCAGTGATTTAACTACCGGACTACGTGTGCGGTTATACCAAAATAATGCACCAGCCAATCAGGATCCAGTATTCACCCAGACCATGGAATAAAGCAACATAAACCTTAATCCGTGTCTTCCCTCAGTCTGACGCAGAGCCCGGGATAACCCCCCCTCGTCCTCCCCCCCCTCGTCGGTGCGGTGAGGGACACGACACAGAGGATCCTTTAAGTGGTTGATTACGCTGAAGTGTTGTGACGGCGGGATCAGGGCGGGATCAGGGCGGGATCAGGGCGGGATCACGGCGGGATCAGGGCGGGATCAGGGCGGGATCAGGCCTAACCCGTCTGTTTGAGAGCCGTAATCCCCCCCGAATTATGCGTAATCCAGTTTAATCTGCGCCGCGTTACAGTGTGTGAGAGAGAGGGGGCGCCGTGAGGGGGGGGGGGGTGGTCCTGTGATTCCGTCCGCCCGGTGCTCGGATTCTCCCGCGGCGTGTTTAGTATTCCGAGCGCGGCGCCGTCTACCTGCCGCGTTATCTCCGCTCCACACGGCGCTCACATCAAACAGGATCTCTGCAAACCCCGAAAACACGCCGGGAAAAACACGCCGGGAAAAACACGCCGGGAAAAACATGAGTCAGAGCGGCAGCAGAGCCTCAGATACTCAGAGTTTACATTAACTTTACAGTAGAAAAGGTTCAATATTACCGTAAAGGCTCTAATATCGGCCGGTTCCTTTTTTTACTCAAGAACATCTGGACCAGGCCTTTATTGGAACCAGGCCACAGTTAGCTTGTTGCACAATGTGGCTACGCTAGTTCCTCTGAGCTGAAGCTGTGGGCGCTAGTACTTCCTGTTCGTGTTCATTTCCATTAGGATGAGCTCAGACCAGTGAGTTCCTGGTAGAAATATTTCCATAGAGGAGACGTTTATGTTTGTGAGGATCAGGGAGTTTGTCTTGAAGCTAAAGGATGATTTAACCTCTTAACTCCCGCCTGAACCGAGAGGATCTTTTTTACTCACGTCATCAGATTTTTTTCCCATCATTTTTGTCACTTTTTTGTCATTTTTTCGTCAATTTTTTATCACATTTTTGTAATTTTTTTTTGTCACATTTTTGTCATTTTTTTGTCCAATTTTTATCACATTTTTGTCATTTTTCGTCAATTTCTTGTGACATTTTTGCCACTTTTTCATCAATTTTTTGTCCCTTTTTTGTCCATTTTTTATCACATTTTTGTAAAAAAAATTTGTCACATTTTTGTCATTTTTTTGTCCAATTTTTATCACATTTTTGTCCTTTTTCGTCAATTTCTTGTGACATTTTTGCCACTTTTTCATCAATTTTTTGTCCCTTTTTTGTCAATTTTTTATCACATTTTTGTAATTTTTTTGGTCATTATTTTGTCACATTTTTGCCACTTTTCCATCATTGTTTTCGTCGAGAAAATGTGCTCGGTTCAGGTGGGAGTTAAGCGGTTTATGCATTACACAACTTGAAATAGTGCCTTTATTTATATATATATTCATAGCATGTTAGCCTTTAGCTTCAAGACAAACTATCAATCCTTTATGATCACAGGCGTCTCTGATCTGAACTTCATGATTTGGACACAGTAAATGATCGTCTACCGGGAACTCACCGCCCACAACATAATCTTTAGAAAATATGATTATTATTCCAGGAAAAGAAAACAGACAGGAAGTCCAGGCGCTCACACCTCCAGGTCAGAGGAACTAGCGTAGCCACACCGCGCAACAAGCCAATTAGAGACAGGCCTTTATTTCTATTTGAGCAAAACGGACGACCAGGAAAACGAAGAAAAACGAGATTTGTGTCCATTTGCAGCTAAAATATTAGGTTCATTTATTAATTAACATTTCAAACCCTCTCCCAGCGGCTGGAACATTGACGCCTTTTATTTTGTCGGGACAACAGGAAGTGTTTCGTTGCTGTTAGCGGAGCTTTGACATCAGCGTCACTGCAGATTTCTGTTTCGTTTTTACCGTGGACCGGATTATTTGTTGTTATCTTGTGTAAAAGGCGAGTTTAGACGGAGCGTTTGTGTTTGTGATCGATCATGAGACTGACCCGAGAGAAGACGAGACGCTCGCGCTGATGGGAGGAGTTATTTTGAGGCGTGGGACTGACCTGCACACGGAGCAGCTGGACGTGCTTTGAAGACGCGATGGAGACTTTATTAAAACCCTGGAGGGTCACACAACATTTTTTTCCAAATATGGTCACAGGAGGTTTGAAAAGTGGCTAAATCTGTGTCAAAGTTACGCTCGGATCAGCTCCTCCGCAGCGTCGCCCTCGGCCCGGGTTCAGTTTGTTACTTCCTGCACCTGAGTTTTCATTTACACCAGTATGAGACAAATTCCTAACATGGGGAATATTTTAACCGCTATAGTTTCTAATAAAAGCCCCGGCCTGTTTTAGAGACCGGCTTTAATTTGCCTCCGCCAGCCGCGAACCCGGCCCCTGTCGGAGACCCGGCCCCTGTTAGAGACCCGGCCTCTGTCATAGACCCGGCCTCTGTTATAGACCCGGCCCCTAATGGAATACAGGCCAGTATTACAGAATTTACGGTAAATATCTTCAAAATGTCCCACCTGCAGCGTCTTGACTCGTCTCATTTTCTTGCTCCTTCGAGTATCACAGTTTATACAAGTACGAGCGTTTTTACCAGAGCCTTGGCCCTGTTTCCTCTCCCTCCCCCCTCTGTCTCCCCCCCCCTCTCCCTCCCCCCCCCCCCCCCCTCCCTCCCCCCTCCCTCCCCCCCCCCCCCCCCTCCTCCTCTCTCAGCCTGAGTCCGGGCTCGTGTTATTCCCTCGGCGCAGATGAAAATGTAATGGACGCGATTCAATAAGATGTGCCTCCGTCTCCGAGAACAGGGGCAATCAAATCAGGCTAAAAAACCCCGCGGCAACAACACACACACACACATATACACACACACACACGCACACACACACACACAATCTTGTACTGGTATCTTAGCGAGGACACTCATAGACATAATGACCCTGACCTTAACCTCTTAACTCCCACCTGAACGGATGCCATTTTCTCCAGTTTGCTTTACCCTAATCAAAAAGCTTCTTGGGAAAAAAGCACCAAAACAGCCACAAAAAATGAGATAAAAACAAGCATGTAAACGCAACAAAAATGTGACAAAAATGTGACAAAAAATGTCAAAAATTCAACAAAAATTCAACAAAAAATCAACAAAAAATGACAAAAATTCAACAAAAACTCAACAAAAATTCAACAAAAACTCAACAAAAACTCAACAAAAATCCAACAAAAATCCAACAAAAATGTGACAAAAATTCAACAAAAATTCAACAAAAAATGACAAAAATTCAACAAAAATTCAACAAAAATTCAACAAAAACGTGACAAAAACTCTAAACAAAAAAAAAAACATAAAAAAGGTGACATAACACAGCAACAACACAAGGAAAAAGATCAGTTTTGTGGGTCTTAGCTTTCAAATGAGGCGTTACACAGGCCTATAGCCAAAGAGGACAGAATGTATTCGTTTTAGGCGGGTGGTAAGAGGTTTATGTCCTCACTGTGTTGGCTAAAAACTCACAATGTTTTAAGTACAAGAACACACACACACAAAATCTTGTACTGCTATCTTACCGAGGACACTCATAGACATAATGACCCTAACCTTAACCTCTTAACTCCCACCTGAACGGATCTCATTTTATCCAGTTTGGCTTTACCCTAATCAAAAAGCTTCTTGGGGAAAAAGCACCAAAACAGCCACAAAAAATGAGATAAAAACAAGCATGTAAACGCAACAAAAATGTGACAAAAAGTTTTTAAAAAAATGACAAAAATTCAACAAAAAATGACAAAAATTCTACAAAAATTCAACAAAAAATCAACAAAAATTCAACAAAAATTCAACAAAAAATCAACAAAAATTCAACAAAAATTCAACAAAAAATCAACAAAAATTCAACAAAAATTCAACAAAAAATGACAAAAATTCAACAAAAATTCAACAAAAAATGACAAAAATTCAACAAAAAATGACAAAAATTCAACAAAAAATGTGACAAAAACTCAACAAAAATGTGACAAAAAAAAACATAAAAAAGGTGACACAACACAGCAACAACACAAGGAAAAAGATCAGTTTTGTGGGTCTTAGCTTTCAAATGAGGTGTTACACAGGCCTCCATAATGGCCAAAGAGGACAGAATGTATTCGGTTTAGGCGGGTGGTCAGAGGTTTATGTCCTCACTGTGTTGGCTAAAAACTCACAATGTTTTAAGTACAAGAACACACACATACACACACACAAAATCTTGTACTGCTATCTTAGTGAGGATGCTCATAGACATAATGACCCTAACCGTAACCTCTTAACTCCCACCTGAACGGATCTCATTTTATCCAGTTTGGCTTTACCCTAATCTAAAAGCTTCTTGGGGAAAAAAGCAGCAAAACAGCCACGAAACATGAGAAGAAAACAAGGATGTAAATGCAACAAAAATGTGACAAAAGCTCAACAAAAAATGACAAAAATTCAACAAAAATGTGACAAAAAATCAACAAAAAAATGACAAAAATTCAACAAAAAAGTGACAAAAATTTAACAAAAAAATGACAAAAATCCAACAAAAATGTGACAAAAATTTAACAAAAATGTGACAAAAATTCAACAAAAAATGTCAAAAATCCAACAAAAATGTGACAAAAATTTAACAAAAATGTGACAAAAATTCAACAAAAATGTGACAAAAATTCAACAAAAAATGACAAAAATCCAACAAAAATGTGACAAAAATCCAACAAAAATGTGACAAAAATGTGACAAAAATCCAACAAAAATGTGACAAAAATGTGACAAAAATCCAACAAAAATGTGACAAAAATGTGACAAAAATCCAACAAAAATGTGACAAAAATCCAACAAAAATGTGACAAAAATCCAACAAAAATGTGACAAAAATCCAACAAAAATGTGACAAAAATTCAACAAAAAATGACAAAAAATCAACAAAAAATGACAAAAATCCAACAAAAATGTGACAAAAATTTAACAAAAATGTGACAAAAATTCAACAAAAAATTACAGAAACTCAACAAAAATGTGACAAAAAAAAAAAAAAAACGTAAAAAAGGTGACACACAGCGCGAGGAAAAAGATCAGTTTTGTGGGTCTTGGTGACACACAGCGCGAGGAAAAAGATCAGTTTTGTGGGTCTTAGCTTTCAAATGAGGCGTTGCACAGACCTATAGCCAAAGAGGACAGGGCGGGTGGTAAGAGGTTTATGTCCTCACTGTGTTGGCTAAAAACTCAAACTGGTCCTCACAATGTCGTCAGTACAAGAACACACACACACACACACACACACACACACACACACACACACAGCTCTGCCTCTGAAACAATGGCGCCCGTCTCTCCCTCGGCCCCGAACGCCTCGCGCAAGAGCTCGATAAGCGCCGTGTTTGTTCAGATTCTTCGTTTGCTCAGATCTGGATATTGTTGTTTTACAAACGGCCGAGAAATGAGTCTGTGTAACGGCTGCAAACGGAGGAAACAAACTCTGCTGCTCTGTGGGAACGAGAAAACACAGCAAAGGAGAACAAACGGATTAATAAAGTATTAATGAGATGCTTATTATACTTTTATGTATTAACAGACTAAAGGGCCATGAATAATAATCATATTTATAGTCTTCCCTAACCTGTATCACTAAGCAGATTACTTATTCATACTTTATTAATACGTGCCTTTCAGTCATGTGACCTTTTTTGTTATGGCGGCCATTTTGTGACAGTATCTCTACTCACATGAAAATGGAAGACGACTGACTGACAGTGACAGTTTTATGAACTCGTGATCATTTCTCATGAACATAACAGTAAAAACACGGCCTCAGAGTTAAATGAAGAAACCAGTGAGTCAGTGTTTAAGGCGAGACACTGCAGGCAAAACTCAATTTTTTCAGTTTTCAGGTTTTGGGCCAAATCTGTCTCTGAACATACAAGTTTTAACCTGGAAACAGAAAATATGACTAATCTTCACAATAACATGTTGAAATATTGCGCTGATTCAATGTTCCCCCATAGACTTATATGGGAGAATGCAATTTCAAGGGCCTTTTTCTCAAAACACATGTTTCTGTCATTGTGGCGACACTATGTCCACGTCAGTCGGACCTAAAGACGTCACATTTTCCAGCCTTGGACTGAACAATATTTGGAAGATTTTTTCAGAGGGATTTTTTATTATCTAATCCCTTAAGCCCCATTTATTGAGGTTTGAATGTGAAAAAATAAGGCAAAAATTACATTTTTACAAATTTTTCCACTAAAAAACAAATTATTTTAAAACTAAACAAGAAATCCAAAATCCGCTCTGAGAAAGTCTTTGTAACTCATTTATCAATAAAATTAAACCATAAATTTGAATGTAGCTCTGTCCATTATTCAGATTTCGTCGCTGAAAAGATGGGAAATTTGGGGCATTTTTAGGCATAAAACACCTTGTTCTTATATGAAAAGAACAGAAAACTTGCCATGTATTTTTTCCTCACATTTATGCCAGTGATCGACAGCAACAGTTTCAAATTGATATCTGTAAATATACATTTTTTCCCTATTCACCTGCAGTGTCTCGCCTTAAGCTGCTCAAGACGTTAGCATGCTACCGGTTAGCCTTTAGCTTCAACAGCTCTGACCTCTCCAAGAGAAAGCCCTGAACCACTCTCCGAACCTCGGCTGCAACATGTGACAGAGGTCAGAGGTCAGAGCTGTTGAAGCTAAATGCTAACTGGTAGCAGGCTAGCGTCTTGAGCAGCTTAAACACTGACTCGCTGGTTTCTTGTGCATCTCTGGGACCATGTTTTTACTGTTTTCCTCTTGAGATCTTGTCACATGTTGTAGTACTGCATAATTCTACTTCAGTATTCAAAATGGCCGCCGGTGCTATGTGTGAAAACACACACGCGTGAATACCTTCATTTAACCCTTGTTGCCCCATAATGCAGAGTCACCTGGGCTCATCTCAGTCATAAAATATCATTGTTCAATAAGTTTGGGTTCTATCTTCAGTGTAGCTTCAGACTAATGGCCTGATACTACATTTTTGTGTTTTAATTATATATTTTTTCAGTTCTTAGGCCTTGTTTGTGTAAAAAAAACACCAAATCCTGAACAAACACCAGTATAACCAGGATAACTCGGACTCTCTGGTCAGTTTCCAAGTGGAAATAGTCAAACTTTTGTATTAATGCAATTTTTGAATTTTCTCAAACATTTGAATGAGAACAAATAGTTACACTCGTGGTCATTTTGTTTCTCTAATATTTCACTCATAAAATAACATTTTGAAATAAATGTGTTTTTTCTATCTTTAGTTTGACTTCATAAAAATGTAGTAAATTTACCAGTTTTTTATTATTTTGTGGGTCGGTGGGACATGTTTATGTAAAAAAAAAGTCAAATTTTGAGCCAAAAATGTCCCTGTAACACTGACAATCCTGAAGTGGAGATAACTGGAAGTATTTGGTGAATTGGGCTCAAAGGTAGAGCAGGTTCTGTTTTTGAAAAATGTTTCATTTTTGAATGAGAGCAAATAGTTCCACTCGTGGTCTCTGGGGTCATTTACTGTATGACCACAAAAGATCACAATTACACACTTAACAATATCTACAGAAATACAGTAAAGGCAGGTTGATTAGTTAAGTCCTGAGGAGGTTCTCCAGCTCCAGCCGTCCTGCTGCTCCACACGCCTCACCACAGTGTGTCATGTTCTCTGGTGAGTGTGGACCTGTGGATGTTCCTGCCTGTTCTCCAGCTGCTCAGGCCTGATGTTCTCTCAGTTTGAGGGGATTGTGTTCTTCATGTCTGGTGTAGTGTCTCCTCTTGTGTGGAGCTGCTCAGGCCTGACGTTCTCTCAGTTTGAGGGGATTGTGTTCTTCATGTCTGGTTTAGTTTCTCCTCTTGTGTGGAGCTGCTCAGTGCTGACGTTCTCTCTGTTTGAGGGGATTGTGTTCTTCATGTCTGGTGTAGTTTCTCCTCTTGTGTGGAGCTGCTCAGTGCTGACGTTCTCAGTTTGAGGGGATTGTGTTCTTCATGTCTGGTTTAGTTTCTCCTCTTGTGTGGAGCTGCTCAGTGCTGACGTTCTCTCAGTTTGAGGGGATTGTGTTCTTCATGTCTGGTGTAGTTTCTCCTCTTGTGTGGAGCTGCTCAGGCCTGACGTTCTCTCAGTTTGAGGGGATTGTGTTCTTCATGTCTGGTGTAGTTTCTCCTCTTGTGTGGAGCTGCTCAGGCCTGACGTTCTCTGTTTGAGGGGATTGTGTTCTTCATGTCTGGTTTAGTTTCTCCTCTTGTGTGGAGCTGCTCAGTGCTGACGTTCTCTCAGTTTGAGGGGATTGTGTTCTTCATGTCTGGTTTAGTTTCTCCTCTTGTGTGGAGCTGCTCAGGCCTGACGTTCTCTGTTTGAGGGGATTGTGTTCTTCATGTCTGGTTTAGTTTCTCCTCTTGTGTGGAGCTGCTCAGTGCTGATGTTCTCAGTTTGAGGGGATTGTGTAATCTTCATGTCTGGTTTAGTGTCTCCTCTTGTGTGGAGCTGCTCAGACCTGACGTTCTCTGTTTGAGGGGATTGTGTTCTTCATGTCTGGTGTAGTTTCTCCTCTTGTGTGGAGCTGCTCAGTGCTGACGTTCTCCCTGTTTGAGGGGATTGTGTTCTTCATGTCTGGTTTAGTTTCTCCTCTTGTGTGGAGCTGCTCAGGCCTGACGTTCTCTCTGTTTGAGGGGATTGTGTTCTTCATGTCTGGTTTAGTTTCTCCTCTTGTGTGGAGCTGCTCAGTGCTGACGTTCTCAGTTTGAGGGGATTGTGTTCTTCATGTCTGGTTTAGTTTCTCCTCTTGTGTGGAGCTGCTCAGGCCTGACGTTCTCTCTGTTTGAGGGGATTGTGTTCTTCATGTCTGGTGTAGTTTCTCCTCTTGTGTGGAGCTGCTCAGTGCTGACGTTCTCCCTGTTTGAGGGGATTGTGTTCTTCATGTCTGGTGTAGTTTCTCCTCTTGTGTGGAGCTGCTCAGTGCTGACGTTCTCAGTTTGAGGGGATTGTGTTCTTCATGTCTGGTTTAGTTTCTCCTCTTGTGTGGAGCTGCTCAGTGCTGACGTTCTCAGTTTGAGGGGATTGTGTTCTTCATGTCTGGTTTAGTTTCTCCTCTTGTGTGGAGCTGCTCAGTGCTGACGTTCTCTGTTTGAGGGGATTGTGTTCTTCATGTCTGGTGTAGTTTCTCCTCTTGTGTGGAGCTGCTCAGTGCTGACGTTCTCTCTGTTTGAGGGGATTGTGTAATCTTCATGTCTGGTTTAGTGTCTCCTCTTGTGTGGAGCTGCTCAGTGCTGACGTTCTCAGTTCGAGGGGATTGTGTAATCTTCATGTCTGGTTTAGTGTCTCCTCTTGTGTGGAGCTGCTCAGGCCTGACGTTCTCTCTGTTTGAGGGGATTGTGTTCTTCATGTCTGGTTTAGTTTCTCCTCTTGTGTGGAGCTGCTCAGGCCTGACGTTCTCAGTTCGAGGGGATTGTGTTCTTCATGTCTGGTGTAGTTTCTCCTCTTGTGTGGAGCTGCTCAGTGCTGACGTTCTCTGTTTGAGGGGATTGTGTTCTTCATGTCTGGTTTAGTGTCTCCTCTTGTGTGGAGCTGCTCAGGCCTGACGTTCTCAGTTTGAGGGGATTGTGTTCTTCATGTCTGGTGTAGTTTCTCCGCTTGTGTGGAGCTGCTCAGTGCTGACGTTCTCTGTTTGAGGGGATTGTGTAATCTTCATGTTTGAAAAAGTCTGCTCTGGTTTAGTTTCTCCTCTTGTGTGGAGCTGTTCAGTGCTGACGTTCTCAGTTTGAGGGGATTGTGTAATCTTCATGTCTGGTGTAGTGTCTCCTCTTGTGTGGAGCTGCTCAGTGCTGACGTTCTCTGTTTGAGGGGATTGTGTTCTTCATGTCTGGTGTAGTTTCTCCTCTTGTGTGGAGCTGCTCAGGCCTGACGTTCTCTGTTTGAGGGGATTGTGTAATCTTCATGTTTGAAAAAGTCTGCTCTGGTTTAGTTTCTCCGCTGGTGTTTCGTAAACGCCGTTGTTTGGAAAGCGCTGAGGGGGAGAGTGTTTCCAGATGCTGCGGCTCGGAGGAGGTTCACTTCAGCCGCGGCGGAGCTGGAAACTCGAGGAGCACAATAAAAACAACACCATTAGACAATATTATGTTAGGCCCCGGGACGGAGGGGGAGAGCGCGGCGTGGGAGGCTGGGAACCAGCTCCAGCTCCAGGGAGAAGCTGACGTCACCCACTCAAACATGTGCTCGTCCAGATCTCACTGTGTCCAGGCTCTTCAGGCTGGAGGAGCCGTCAGCCCAGAACCTGCTCTTAAAGCATCTGTGTCGGCCATGTTCGCCTCTCCTAAGTCACTATCGGCATTTATACGTTATATTTTACCTCTACCAGTATGGAGCACTCATTTTGAGACAAATATAGGTATTTTCTGGGGGTATTTTGCAAACCTGGAAGACACTTTATAAAAGTGAATCCACTTTGGTTCTGGTGAAGGTTCAGAGACAGAGACAGAGACAGAGACAGAGACAGTCACAGAAGAACTCTATTTTGGTGAAAAAACAACTCCTGGCGAGCGGCCTCTGCTTTAGGAAGGCAAGGCAAGTTTATTTGTAGAGCACAATTCATACATAAGGCAATTCAAAGTGCTTCACAGTTAAAGCAGCGTAAAATATAAGAAAACAAATGCAATCAATAAAAACATCAACATAGAATTAATCAATTACAGTCAGAGGCAAGAGTGTAGATAAAATACTTTCAGGTATATGCATTTTTAAGTCTTGTTTGGAATCGCTCTGTCTTGAGCAGTATTTTTTCTTGCTCGTTCACACAAAGTTACCTAACCTCTGTTTTGTCGCTTCTTCTCCTCTGGACGTCAACATAAAAATTCATCAGTAAAAGGCGAGAGTGCAGATAAAATACTTTCAGTCATATTCACGGGTAAAAAGAACTGTTTTCAGCCTGGATTTGAACATTGTCAGAGTCGAGGCCTGTCTCACATCCTCGTGAAGACTGTTCCAGATTTTAGCTGCATGAAACTGAAACGCAGCCTCACCGTGTTTAGTCCTGACTCTGGGAACCACCAGGAGGCCCCTCCCTGAAGTTCTCAGGGCCCGAGATGGTTCATACGGCTCTAACATGTCAGAGATGGACTTTGGTGCTAAACCATGAAAAGACTTGTAACAAGCAGAGCTGTTTTAAAGTCTATTCTCTGAGTGACAGGAAGCCAGTGCAGAGACCGGAGCACTGGACTAATATGGTCGTGTTTCCTGGTTCTGGATGTTCTGCAGCCGTTACAGTCGTCTAACCTGCTGGAGACAAACACATGGATAAGTCTCTCTAAGTCTGGTTTTGACACTGTTCCTCTGATCTTGAATAAAGTCCTGTCCTCTCGTAGCCGCTCTTTCCTCCGACATTATCGTTGGGTAAGAAAGAAGGTCAGGCGTGTCCAGAGTAGGTTAGAAAGAGCTCCTTCTCCACAGCTTTCAGAGCAAACATGACATCAGAGGATTGTTCGAACTGTGTGAATGAAGCCATAATCACTCTGGGGGTTTTTGATCAGGAAATAACAACATGGTTAAAAGCTCCTGATGTAGGACCTTTAAAACAACCTCATGTAGCTCTAAAAAGCACCAGCAGGGGGCGTCTCCGTGGTGCAGTTAGGGGTGAAGATGGTAACGGGACTCGGTTTATGGTTAAAGTCTCCCGGACCTGTTTCTGAAAGATCTTCTCTCAATGTCCACAGTTTTCTGTATTTTTGCCTCGTTTGTAGCACATTTTTTTCAATTTTTTACCGTATTTAGCACTTTTTTTGTACTAAATTTTGTCAACGATTTTCCCACATTTTTGTCTTTTTTTATTTATTTATTTTAGATTTTTTTCACAAATGTTCAACTTTTTATGATTTTTTGTGTGTGTAATGTTGTCAACATTTTTCCCTTTTTTCCCCCTAATTCTTTCACATTTTCCCCCCAATTTCTTCTATATTTTTCACATTTGTATCTTTTTTCCTCCACATTTCGTAAACATGAAAGTGCTGATGTTGGACTCTGTGTCTGGTTCATATCTTTGTCTCCTGGACCACAGAGAGTCCAGGTCTCTCAGCAGTAAAGTGATTTTCTAATTCCCGCGGTGATAAAAGCTCTCTGTGGGTTCATCGTAAGGAAGAAAGAGCCAAAACACACTTGACAATCCCCTAATGTCCCCAAAGGAAGAGTCCCAAAAGAAAAAAAAAAAATCTTTCCAACTACAATATAGAGAAAAGGTGGAGAGAGTTTGGAGCTTCACGTATTAGTAAAAAGACATGATTTCTGAAGTGTATTTCCTCCACAGATGTGACCAGTGTGGGCCCAGTTTTAAAGGGGGTCAAACCCAGTGTTTTTGTGAAACTGTTTCTGACTCATCATAAAGACGTCTCTGTTTCAGCCTGAGGGAAACGCCCCCAGTCCCCCCCCCCCCTCGCCCCCCCCACTGCCGCTCGCCCCAAATCTGCCCCAAATCTCACAATCTGCTCCAAACCTCGCTGAGAAAACACAAACACGGAGACAGGAAGTGGCTTTCCTGCTTCCTGCGGCCCCCACTGGTCAGGAAGTGGAGTCCGGCTCTGAAAGGGAGGGGCGGAGGAAACACGAGACTGGATCAAAGCAACAATACAAGAACTACTACGACCGGTACTACTACTACTACTGCTACTACTACTGTTACTACTGCTACTGTTACTACTGCCACTGTTACTACTACTACTACTACTACTACTACTACTGTTACTACTGCTACTGCTACTACTACTACTACTACTGTTACTACTGCTACTGTTACTACTACTACTACTACTACTACTACTACTGTTACTACTGCTACTGCTACTACTACTACTACTACTGTTACTACTGCTACTGTTACTACTGCTACTGTTACTACTACTACTGTTACTACTGCCACTGTTACTACTACTACTACTACTACTACTACTACTGTTACTACTACTACTACTACTGTTACTGCTACTACTACTACTACTACTGTTACTACTACTACTACTACTGTTACTACTACTACTGCTGCTGCTACTGTTACTACTGCTACTGTTACTACTACTACTACTACTACTACTACTACTGTTACTACTACTACTACTACTGTTACTGCTACTACTACTACTGCTACTGTTACTACTACTACTACTACTACTACTACTACTGTTACTACTGCTACTGCTACTACTACTACTACTACTGTTACTACTGCTACTGTTACTACTGCTACTGTTACTACTACTACTGTTACTACTGCCACTGTTACTACTACTACTACTACTACTACTACTACTGTTACTACTACTACTACTACTGTTACTGCTACTACTACTACTACTACTGTTACTACTACTACTACTACTGTTACTACTACTACTGCTGCTGCTACTGTTACTACTGCTACTGTTACTACTACTGCTACTACTGCTACTACTCCTACTACTGTTACTACTGCTGCTACTGCTACTGTTACTACTACTACTGCTGGGCCTGGGTGATTCTGACAAAAATCATTATCTCAATATACATTTTTTCCCCACATTTCTTGCCGTTGGAGATAAACTAAAAGTGTAAATTCTCAAATCATACCAGACCAACTTTATTTATAAAGCACTTTAAAAACTGTACCGTTGGCCAAAGTGCCGCACACAGAAACAGATACAAATATTTACAGTAAAAAATATGAGGTAAAAAGTACAACAACAGCAGC
Source organism: Gobius niger (assembly GCF_951799975.1). Lineage (NCBI taxonomy): Eukaryota > Metazoa > Chordata > Actinopteri > Gobiiformes > Gobiidae > Gobius > Gobius niger. The sequence continues at coordinate 30,634 of NW_027639208.1, read as the reverse complement.
AATTTGCGTTAAACGCCAGAGAAATCGTCTGAACACACTGCAAAAAGTGGATTCTAAGCAAGTAAAACATGTCTTACTTTAAGAAATAAGTTCTTACTTTTTCCCTAAAAAGTAATAATGTTTTGTGGAGCAAAGTTTTCTTGAGAAAATATTTTAGGAAATAAAATCCAGCCATTTCTTGTTCAGATGTATTTGCTAAAAAAATGCTCATTTTTCTTGTAACAAGAAAAAAAAACTTTTTGAATCTTCTTCAGTTTTAGACAAAGAAAAACTAAGATCAACAACAACTCGGTGGCACAGCGGTTAGAGCCTCAGCTTCACAGCTCGAAGGTCCTGGGTTTGATTCCCACCAGGACGGGGCCTTTCTGTGTGGAGCATGTTCTCCCCGTGTCTGACACTAAAAACATGTACAATAGGTGAATCCTCCAGCAGGTGATTCTGACCATCAGGCTCCACATCATGGAGGCGGGTCTCCGGGCAATACTTTCCTTAAATATTAGTATTTATTAAGAACATTTTGCTCAAAAATGTGTTTAATTTAGAACATTTTACTTAAATCAAGCAACATTTACGTAAAATATCCACAATGTTTCACTAAATAAGAATGTTTTCCTTAAATTATTCCATTTTCTGAGGACATTTTTTCTTAATTCTAGCTTTATTTGCTTAAATTTACTGTTTCTTTCTTGTTTTATGATGAGAAAAATATTCTAGAAATAAGAATTCTTAGCAAGAAAAAAACACTGACCCCATTGGCAGAATTGTTTCCTTAAAACAAGACAAAACGTCTTATTTTAAGATGTTATTCCTTGTTTTTAGTCGGGCACTTTTTGCAGTGCAGTCATTTCGATATGATCTTTGTAGACGATATATCAGCCTGATCTGCTGCCGATAAACGAGAAAGGTTGGTCAGTTGGTCACGGGGTCAAATCCAGTCGGCCAGTCCTGTAATGGCCTGTGCTCAGATCCAGCCAGTCTCAGGTTAAGTCTCAAGACCAAAAAACAGTGACTTAAAGGGGCCAGATGCAAGTTTATACTCACTGCTGCCCCCTCAGGTCATACGTGTAACTGCAGCTTCTACATTAGACCTGGAGGCAGTCGTGGTGAACAGGTCTGAGCTCGTTCTACACATGACACCCCGTGATTTCCACATCACGTCTGCGTCACGGCTAATCCCCCCGTGTGTGCCATATTTACACGTTTAAACCCCTGTCATGTGTGGATGTTCTTCTGGACCTCCCACACGTCTGACTGAAGCGTGTTAAAGATAATCACGCGTGTCGGAGGAGACGCTGCAGGTGAAGAAACGTTTAAATTTAGTGAGATCTGTTTAGACATGAAGGTGAGCAGAACACGTATGTTCTCCTCCTCTCTCCGTGTATGTTCTCCTCCTCTCTCCGTGTATGTTCTCCTCCTCTCTCCGTGTATGTTCTCCTCTCTCCGTGTATGTTCTCCTCCTCTCTCCGTGTATGTTCTCCTCCTCTCTCCGTGTATGTTCTCCTCCTCTCTCCGTGTATGTTCTCCTCCTCTCTCCGTGTATGTTCTCCTCCTCTCTCCGTGTATGTTCTCCTCCTCTCTCCGTGTATGTTCTCCTCCTCTCTCCGTGTGTGTTCTCCTCCTCTCTCCGTGTATGTTCTCCTCCTCTCTCCGTGTGTGTTCTCCTCCTCTCTCCGTGTATGTTCTCCTCCTCTCTCCGTGTATGTTCTCCTCCTCTCTCCATGTATGTTCTCCTCCTCTCTCCATGTATGTTCTCCTCCTCTCTCCGTGTATGTTCTCCTCCTCTCTCCATGTATGTTCTCCTCCTCTCTCCATGTATGTTCTCCTCCTCTCTCCGTGTATGTTCTCCTCCTCTCTCCATGTATGTTCTCCTCCTCTCTCCGTGTATGTTCTCCTCCTCTCTCCGTGTATGTTCTCCTCCTCTCTCCGTGTATGTTCTCCTCCTCTCTCCGTGTATGTTCTCCTCCTCTCTCTGTGTATGTTCTCCTCCTCTCTCCGTGTATGTTCTCCTCCTCTCTCCATGTATGTTCTCCTCCTCTCTCCGTGTATGTTCTCCTCCTCTCTCCGTGTATGTTCTCCTCCTCTCTCTGTGTATGTTCTCCTCCTCTCTCCGTGTATGTTCTCCTCCTCTCTCCGTGTATGTTCTCCTCCTCTCTCTGTGTATGTTCTCCTCCTCTCTCCGTGTATGTTCTCCTCCTCTCTCTGTGTATGTTCTCCTCCTCTCTCTGTGTATGTTCTCCTCCTCTCTCTGTGTATGTTCTCCTCCTCTCTCCATGTATGTTCTCCTCCTCTCTCCGTGTATGTTCTCCTCCTCTCTCCATGTATGTTCTCCTCCTCTCTCCGTGTATGTTCTCATCCTCTCTCCATGTATGTTCTCCTCCTCTCTCCGTGTATGTTCTCCTCCTCTCTCCGTGTATGTTCTCCTCCTCTCTCCGTGTATGTTCTCCTCCTCTCTCCATGTATGTTCTCCTCCTCTCTCCGTGTATGTTCTCCTCCTCTCTCCATGTATGTTCTCCTCCTCTCTCCGTGTATGTTCTCCTCCTCTCTCCGTGTACACTGCGTTCCAAATTATTATGCAAATTGTATTTTTGTGTCAAAAAGGTAAAAATAATAATAATAATAATGAAACTCATGGATGGTTTTGTGTCTCAGGCTCTTTGAATCACTGACATTAATCTCAGAGACCTGGGATGATTAGTTTTCAGGTTGAGCCCAGTTAAGGGAAAAAAAACTTTATTAAAAAAACTTTATTAAGCAGATCATCATTTTCAAGCAATAAGGGAAAGGAAAAGGATCTCTCTGCTGATGAAAAGTGTGAAATAGTTGAATGTCTTGGTCCAGGTATGAAAACCTTCGATATTTCATGAAAGATTAAGCGTAATCATTGAACTGATAAGAGATTTGTGGATGATTCAGACACACACGGGTTTGTGCAGATAAAGGCACAATGAGGACGGTTTCAGCCAGACAAACACATTAGATTAAGAGAACAGCAGCTACAAAAACAGGTATCTGAAGCTGCTCGTGCCTCTGGAGTCTCCTGAACATGAAGGTGTCGGATCCTCCAGAGGCTGCAGTTGTGCATAAACCTTCTATCCGGGCCTCCCACAAACGGTTAATTAAATGTTCATGAACAGAAACGGCTGCAGTGGCTCAGAAATACATGAGGACTCATTTTCAAACAGTCTTGTTCACTGATGAGGCCGTGTAACCCTGGATGGTCAGATGGATGGAGTAGTGGATAGTTGGTGAATGGCCACCATGTCCCAACAAGGCTGTGACGTCAGTAAGGAGGGGGCGGAGTCATGTTTTAGGCCAGAATCATAGTGGGAGAGCTGGTCAGTCCCTTTAGGCCCTTTTAGGATCCCTGAAGGTGTGAAAATGACCTCTTTCTGACTGACCACTGTCTTCTATGCTACAAAAAGAAGAGCTGAGCTTTCCCGAACAAGATCCTCTTCATCATGACGACGCACCATGTCCTGCTGTAAAGAAAACCTCTGCATCACTGGCTGCTATGGGCATAAAAGGAGAGAAACTCATGATGTGGACCCCCTCCTTTCCTGACCTCAACCCTATTGAGAACCTTTGGAGCCTCAAGCAAAACATCTATGAGGGTGGGAGGCAGTTTTCATCCAAACAGCAGCTCTGGGAGGTTATTCTGACATCCTGCAAAGAAATCCAAGCAGAAACTGTCCAAAAACTCACAAGTTTAATGGATATAAGAATTTTGAAGCTCAAAGAAGGTCCTATGGTCAAATATAACTCGACCTATTGAGATGTTTTTGATTGAAATATCTTTTGATTTCAGTAAATATGACCTCCTAATGCTGCAAGCTCAACAAATGACCATTTTCAGTTAATGAAAAGCTTTAAAATGTATTGAAACGATGAGTTGCAGAATAATTTGGAACACAGTGTATGTTCTCAGCTCCTCCTCTCTCCATGTATGTTCTCAGTTCATGTTTTACCTCATCCTCACCGTGTTCCCTCACCCCTCTTCGTGGACTCGTTGGGACGGACTTTAACCCGGTGTGGAGTGAGACAAATGTGCCGAGCGTGAACAGGAAGTCCATGTAAATAATGAATCCGACCGATGTGGGTCACGGGGCTTTTAGGTCGGACTGGGCCAGCGCTCCAGACCAGGCGAGCGGGAGAGAGAGGCCATTACTACAGAGGGGGGAGAGAGGGGGGAGAGAGGGGGAGGCAGTCATTACCTCCCCACAGAGAGAATGGAGGTCAGGACCCAGTGTCACGACACAGTCACAGCAGCAGATGTTTGAGCTGTGGCTCCTCGGTCCGAGAAACTGACGGAGATGATGAAGAAGCACGTCTGTAAATGTGTTACTCCAGGTCCTGAGCCAGAGAGAGCCAGAGAGCCAGAGAGAGCCAGAGAGTCTGAACCAGAGAGCCAGAGAGAGCCAGAGAGCCAGAGAGCCAGAGAGAGCCAGAGAGCCAGAGAGCCAGAGAGTCTGAACCAGAGAGCCAGAGAGCCAGAGAGCCAGAGAGCCAGAGAGCCAGAGAGCCAGAGAGCCAGAGAGCCTGAGAGCCTGAGAGCCTGAGAGCCTGAGAGCCTGAGAGCCTGAGAGCCTGAGAGCCTGAGAGCCTGAGAGCCTGAGAGCCTGAGAGCCTGAGAGCCTGAGAGCCTGAGAGCCTGAGAGCCTGAGAGCCTGAGAGCCTGAGAGCCTGAGAGCCTGAGAGCCAGAGAGCCAGAGAGCCAGAGAGCCAGAGAGCCAGAGAGCCAGAGAGCCAGAGAGCCAGAGAGCCAGAGAGCCAGAGAGCCAGAGAGCCAGAGAGCCAGAGAGCCAGAGAGCCAGAGAGCCAGAGAGCCAGAGAGCCAGAGAGCCAGAGAGCCAGAGAGCCAGAGAGCCAGAGAGCCAGAGAGCCAGAGAGCCAGAGAGCCAGAGAGCCAGAGAGCCAGAGAGCCAGAGAGCCAGAGAGCCAGAGAGCCAGAGAGCCAGAGAGCCAGAGAGCCAGAGAGCCAGAGAGCCAGAGAGCCAGAGAGCCAGAGAGCCAGAGAGCCAGAGAGCCAGAGAGCCAGAGAGCCAGAGAGCCAGAGAGCCAGAGAGCCAGAGAGCCAGAGAGCCAGAGAGCCAGAGAGCCAGAGAGCCAGAGAGTCTGAACCAGAGAGTCAGAGAGTCAGAGAGCCAGAGAGTCTGAACCAGAGAGTCAGAGAGTCAGAGAACCAGAGAGTCAGAGAGCCAGAGAGCCAGAGAGCCAGAGAGCCAGAGAGAGTCAGAGAGCCAGAGAGCCAGAGAGCCAGAGAGTCAGAGAGAGCCAGAGAGCCAGAGAGCCAGAGAGCCAGAGAGCCAGAGAGCCAGAGAGCCAGAGAGCCAGAGAGCCAGAGAGCCAGAGAGCCAGAGAGCCAGAGAGCCAGAGAGCCAGAGAGCCAGAGAGCCAGAGAGCCAGAGAGCCTCAGTCTGCTGCCTCAGACACATTAGTCTCTGCAGAAGGATCCAGGTCAGAACAGGAGCAGAAGGGGGGGAGAGAGAGGAGGATATCCCAGAGGAGAGAGGAACAGGGAAAACTGCAGGTCAGTGATGAGGTTTGTAGTTTTCTCCTTAGTTTTAACTCTGTCGTCAATTTTTTGTCAATTTTTTTGTCAAATTTTTATCACATTTTCGTCAATTTTCTCTCACTTTTTGTCACATTTCCATCATTGTTTTCGTCTCAGTTTTGTCGCTATTTTCTCACCTTTTCTCCAGAAGCTTTTGGATTGGGGTAAAGCCAAACTGGAGAAAATGTGCTCGGTTCAGGCGGGAGTTAAGGGGTTGAAACGCTTTAAATGAATCGTCCCAGGATAAAGATCTAAGGTCACTTATGCGTCGACAACATTTGACTGGATTTGTATCGTTTGTTTGAGGTGAAACGACCAAGAAACTTCCTTCATCGACAAAAGGGCAGAAAAAACACTTCACAAGGTTTTTTATTTTTCCCCTAAATTTCCTCAATTTTTGATTTTTTTTTTCCAATTTTTCCCCCAATTATTATTATTTTTTTCCCCAAGATTTTCCTCAATTTTTTCAATATTTTTCTACATGTTTTTCCCCACAATTTCTTTCCCATTTTTTCCCATTTTTTTTGTACCTTGTGTTTCATCCTTTTGTTTCTTCTTCAGTTCTGCAGACCACCAGCATCAAAACTGGAATATAAAGCTTTACTTTTTCTTTCCAATCCCGGTAGAACCTAAACCTTTGTTCGACGCTCGACTGGTTTTGTTGAATTGTTTCTTTTTATTGATGTTGAAATCCCGTGAACGTCTTAAATCCACGTTTCCTTTCGTTCCGGGACTGGCTCCTCTTGGACGTGGCTCCGGCCTCGTGTCCTCCAGATGTTTCGGTGAAGCCCAAAGCCTCTGATCGGTATGGGCTGCGACGGGAGAATCACAGGTTTCGTCAGGGTTGCGTCGAGTCTTTGTCAAATATTGAAATGTCTCGGAGCCGATAACGAAGCTCAGAGTGAGAGAGTCTGACGCCACGCGCAGAAACCACACGCTCACTTTCATCAGCGTCACACGAGGAGCAGAGCAGAGTTCACGACTCCACCTACTGATGAAAACGTTTCAAAAATACATCACTTAAAGGGACTATACGGAGTTTAAGAATGTTAAAGTAAGTGTGTTCCTCCCCCTTCATGTTCCTCCATGTCATGTTAGACTGAGCTCAGACCTGTTCACCACAACGGCCTCTGAACTCCTGCACTGTCGCTCAGGAAACCGTCATGCACGAGCTTAATATAGAAGCTGCAGTTACACGTGTGACCTGAGGTGGCAGTAGTGAGTATACAATGGCAAACTTGCATCTAGTCTCTTTAACCTCTTAACTCCCGCCTGAACCGAGAGGATCTTTTTCCATCATTTTTTTGTTGGGTGTTCAACTTATTTTTGTAACTTTCCTGTCATTTTTTCGTCAAATTTTTGATTTTTTTTCCTCCAAATTTTCATCAATTTTTTGTAATTTTTTAATCACATTTTTGTCATTTTTTTGTAATTTTTTTATCACATTTTTATAATTTTTTTGTCACATTTTTGTCACATTTTTATCACATTTTTGTCATTTTTTATCACAATTTTGTCATTTTTTGTCACATTTTTTATCACATTTTTGTCATTTTTTGTCACATTTTTATCATTTTTTTATCACATTTTTATCATTTTTTTATCACATTTTTATCATTTTTTTTATCACATTTTTATCATTTTTTTATCACATTTTTATCATTTTTTATCACATTTTTATCATTTTTTATCACATTTTTATCATTTTTTTATCACATTTTTGTAATTTTTTTTATCACATTTTTGTCATTTTTTTATCACATTTTGTCATTTTTTTATCACATTTTTGTCATTTTTTATCACATTTTTGTCATTTTTTATCACATTTTTGTCATTTTTTGTCATTTTTTATCACATTTTTGTCATTTTTTTTGTCACATTTTTGTCATTTTTTTATCACATTTTTGTCATTTTTTTTATCACATTTTTGTCATTTTTTTATCACATTTTTGTAATTTTTTTTATCACATTTTTGTCATTTTTTTTATCACATTTTGTCATTTTTTTATCACATTTTTGTCATTTTTTATCACATTTTTGTCATTTTTTATCACATTTTTGTCATTTTTTGTCATTTTTTATCACATTTTTGTCATTTTTTTTGTCACATTTTTGTCATTTTTTTTATCACATTTTTGTCATTTTTTTTATCACATTTTTGTCATTTTTTGTCACATTTTTTTATCAAATTTTTGTCACATTTTTGTCATTTTTTTATCCCTTTTTTTCATTTTTTTATCACATTTTTGTCATTTTTTTATCACATTTTTGTCATTTTTTTTATCACATTTTTGTCATTTTTTGTCACATTTTTTTATCACATTTTTGTCATTTTTTTTGTCACATTTTTGTCATTTTTTATCACATTTTTGTCATTTTTTGTCATTTTTTTCTGAATTTTTTCTTAAATTTTTCGTCAATGTTTTCTCACTTTTTTGTCACATTTCCATCATTGTTTCGTCTCAGTTTTGTCGCTATTTTCACACCTTTTTTCCAGAAGCTTTTGGATTGGGGTAAAGCCAAACTGGAGAAAATGTGCTTGGTTCAGGTGGGAGTTAAGGGGTTAATATAGAAGCTGCAGTTACACGTATGACCTGAGGTGGCAGTAGTGAGCATAAAATGGCAAACTTGCATCTAGTCCCTTTAAGGCAACTTTAAATGTGTTTTATTTTGTGACATATTAAATAAGCTTAACATAAGTGACCACATTTTTTAAAGTTCATATTTCACTGTTGATTTGGTTCAAAGCTGAATACATTTGTCAGATCAAAACAAGGCCGCCCAAGAAGTGACTTCCTGTTTCGGTCCAGCTCGCCAAAATAAAAGCACCATCTTATTCATTAGTTCAACTTTCTTTATGCCTAAATAATAACAGACAAAACACTTAAAATGTGTGTTTGATTATATTCTTCTATTGTTGCTGTTGAACTAATGAATGAGACGAGCTGTGCTTTTATTTTGGCGAGCTGGAGCGAAACAGGAAGTCACTTCTTGGGGGCGCTGTGTGTAGTGAAGTGTGTGGATTCTAAAGGTCAGGTGTTGTTAAAGAGTGGGTGAAAGCGTTTAGTCCTTAGTCTTTAGCCCACAAAGGAAATGCCCATATTTGGAAACGCCCATATTTGGAAACGCCCATATTTGGATGGCTCCTGTTTGTTCTTTCCTCCCGTCTGTGATTAAAATGGCGACTCGACCCCGGCGTGTTTGAAGACTCTTATTTACGGCGTCCCTTCTGCCCGCGGCCTTTTCTGAACGGCGTGAAATCTCCCGGTCACAGAGAACAATCCGGAGCTCAGTCCGGGCGCAGACGCGGAGCCTGGTGGTCTGAGGGTCACATGACCGCGGCCCGAGGCGGCCGACCCACAGCGGGCGACCCACACGGAGACTGACCCGGACAGAGACTGACCCGGACAGGAGGAGGAGGTTCATGAAGGAGGAGGAGGTTCATGAAGGAGGAGGAGGTTCATGAAGGAGGAGGAGGTTCATGAAGGAGGAGGAGGTTCATGAAGGAGGAGGAGGTTTATGAAGGAGGAGGAGGTTCATGAAGGAGGAGGAGGTTTATGAAAGAGGGTCAGTTTTGGAGCCGTAGAGACGACAGACGCGCTGTGTTATAAAACATCAGCTGTTTGTCAGAATCGTGTGTCGCTCTGACGATTCTCAGTCGCTAAGTGTGAACCCCCAGATGTTCTGTAACCGCACTGAATCCAGTCGTGTAGTGTCGACCCCCCATTCTATATAAAATCGTTTAAGACTAGAAAAGTCGTGTAATGTGTGCTGACCTTAAGTAGCTAGGCGAGGCTAGCTGCTAGCCTTGCTGCTTGTGGCGGGCATATCGGGGACAGGAAGAGAATCGGAGACAGGAAGTGAATCGGAGCTAGCGAACGCTGGAGAATCGGGGCTCCGGTGTTTAGCGCATGCGCAGCCTCGCTTGTTTACGGCAGCTCTTTGATACTTTATCGATCTCACAGATGGAGAAAGTGTTAATTAGGCAATGTGTAAATTATGTCGGCTATATTTATGTAAAATACATTGAAATAAACAATTGTAATGATGATGATAGAAATGATAATAACGATTATGAAAGATTTGACAAAGCAACAGAACAACAAGTTGTAAATTGTGTATATTTATAGAAAATACAAATAAACAAAATAATGATGATTTTGATGATGATGTAAATTATAATAATTATAAACGATCAGATTTAACTAAACAAAAACACAACAATTGACTATTTACAAAATGTACAATCTATGATAATATTTATAGGCCTATATATTTACACACAAGGCAGCCAAATATAAGATTTAAATAGGTTAGGTCCTCATAAAGCCATTCTTTTCAGCGAAAAAACGCAAAAGAAAACATCCTGGTGGGTAGTTTGCATCTATATGACTGGAATAAGCGGAAAAACAATTAAAATTATAAGTAGATATGGTTTAAACACATAAATTGTACCGATCATAAAAATATTAATACATTTTAAAGCCGGTCGAACCGCGCGCCTGTAAGACGCATGCGCAGAAGTACTAAATATATTGTGCTGAGTTAAAACAAACTTCTTTCAAAACAGTACTTTTGATTTTTATTAAAATGATGTTATACAAAGCATTATGTCTGTGTCAAGCTATTTTTTTATTCGACTCCAACATATTAATCACTGTCTTCTAAGATACGCTGCCACAACTGTTTTTAACTGTCGTAAACATAAATTGGCCGTGCGAAGCTTGCGCATGCGCTAAACCCCTGTGTCCAATTCTCTTCCTGTCCCCGATATGCTGCCACACTGCTACTAGCCTTGCTTCTACTAGCCTTGCTGCTACTAGCCTTGCTGCTACTAGCCTTGCTGCTACTAGCCACACTGCTACTAGCCTTGCTGCTACTAGCCTTGCTGCTACTAGCCTTGCTGCTACTAGCCTTGCTGCTACTAGCCTTGCTGCTACTAGCCTTGCTGCTACTAGCCTTGCTGCTACTAGCCTTGCTGCTACTAGCCTTGCTTCTACTAGCCTTGCTGCTACTAGCCTTGCTTCTACTAACCTTGCTTCTACTAGCCTTGCTTCTACTAGCCTTGCTTCTACTAGCCTTGCTGCTACTAGCCTTGCTGCTACTAGCCTTGCTTCTACTAGCCTTGCTGCTACTAGCCTTGCTGCTACTAGCCTAGCCAAAGGTTTCCAAGCAACGGCCAAACCTTTGGGAACTATTTGCCGCGGAAATGATTAACTAAACTTTTGGGCCTTTATAAAAGTGTATGACGTGTATGTTGTGTGAGTTCATTTGGCAAACGGACGGATAATTAGCGGCATCGTGTGTACGCTGGTCATTATCGGGAGAATAAGAAGGGGCGACTTACGAACCAGACCCCGACATGAAGCGGGGGGGTCGACTTCGCCCTTACACGTCCTGCACAAGGAGCTCGAGATGGCGCTGTAATCCAAATATGGTCATTTCCTTTGTGGGAGACAGCAGCGGCTACAGACGGGAGGAACAAACACTAAACTGTAGGGAGGTTTTCTCCAAGTGAGTTCTCCAATAAGTGGTTCCCGACACTTCTCCTGAAGAAGGAAAGGACAAAATATTACGTCATCATCGTTACCGAGGAAGTCCCACAAATATTGAGACGTTAATTTATGTCGATATTGCCCAGTGCTGGTCACGCAACACCTCCGTACAGACGCCTGTCTCCATGTGGAAGCTTTTATCACAGACGGTTCCTCAGATCTGACTCAGACGTTCTCCTCCTCATGAGGCTTTTATCACAGACGGTTCCTCAGATCTGACTCAGACGTTCTCCTCCTCATGAGGCTTTTATCACAGACGGTTCCTCAGATCTGACTCAGACGTTCTCCTCCTCATGAGGCTTTTATCACAGACGGTTCCTCAGACGTTCTCCTCCTCATGAGGCTTTTATCACAGACGGTTCCTCAGACGTTCTCCTCCTCTAACTCTGCTGTGTCTGAGCTGGTCTGAGCCGCTCCGTCTCGGCCGGTCGATGCTTTTATCGATGGACGTTATTGACCCGTCGCTGCTAATCACATAACGAGGGACAAGTATTAATGCTCTGGTTAATGAGCTGAAACATCTGCCCTCCTGTGGAAAACAAACTCATTACAGACACAACCTCAACCCTCACCTTAACCCAGCTCGTGCTCTCCAGGCATTACCCAAATCTAACACAAAACACTGCAAACAAGTAACAAAAGAGAAGCTAAAACGCGCCAGAAAAGCAGCAATGACAAAACGAAAGAGTGAGTTTGATGCTTACATTTGCAAAACTAGAAGAAGGAGCTCTTTCTAACCTACTCTGGTCACGCCTGTTCTTTTTTCTGACCTAACGATGATCACGGAGAAAAGTGCGTTTACGAGGACTTTATTCATCCTTCCTAAAGAAGAGGCCGCTCGTCAGGAGTTGTTTTTTCTCTCCGGGATTCGGCAAAAATAGTGTTTTCCCGTGACTGGGCTTTTTGCTGTGTATTTATATTTCTTCCTGCTAATGTTGCATGGGCGGAGTAGCTCGGAGAGAGGGGGCGGAGTTAACTGAATCGAAGCGTCTTGTCTTCCGGGTTTGAAAAATACTTATATTTCTCACAAATAATAGTACTCCATAGTGGTAGAGGAACAATCTATAATATGAAACGCAATCGCGAGATCATCAGGCTATTTCATTTCAAAACCTACTTATTATTTTTTTAGATTGCACTTGCACCCAAGGCCGTGGGAACCCAGGGTGCTGAGGGCGCTGCAGCACCCCCTGGCGGATAGTTTGCGAACTGCAGGCGATATTAACCCCTTAACTCCCGCCTGAACCGAGCACAGTTTCTCCAGCTTTACCCCAATCCAAAAGCTTCTGGAAAAGAGGTGGGAAAATAGCAACAAAACTGAGACGAAAACAAGGATGAAAATGTGAGAAAAGTGAGAAAACATTGACCAACAAGTGACCAAAAAATGTACAAAAAATTGACAAAAATTGACAAAAAAGTGAGAGAAGTTTGACGAAAAATGGATGAAAAAATGGATGAAAAAGTGATGAGAAATTGACAAAAAAATGAGAATAATTTGACGAAAAAGTGACAAAAAAGTCACGAAAATTTGACAAAAATGAGACGACTGCCCAACAAAAAAAGTGTTTAAAAAAAATCTGACGTGAGGAAAAAGATCCATTTAGTTTTGTAGGTCTTAGCTTTCAAATGAGGCGTTACACTGGCCTACAGGATTTGGGTAAAGCTGAACTGGAGAAAATGCTCTCGGTTCAGGCGGGAGTTAAGAGGTTAATAAATAGGATTTATGCACAGAAAAAGTATTTTGGGGGTACATTTTGTCCCTCACTAAAACGTCTTCCCACGGCTCTGCTCTGACCGTGATGCACCAAACCACGGGTCCTGCAGCGTGAACCGAACCGTTAGAGCTGAACCCCTCATATTTGGTTAGCGCTAGATCGTCTGCTCCGGAGGGACGGTCTGCAGTGAGTTTGTATAGATCTATGAGTTGGTTTGTCTAAAAATACAAATAATCCTAATCCGAACCCTAATCCGTAAGGTTGACCCCTTAACTCTCACCTGAACCGAGCACATTTTCTCCAGTTTGGCTTTACCCCAATCCAAAAGCTTCTGGAAAAAAGGTGAGAAAATAGCAATAAAACTGAGACGAAAACAATGATGGAAATGTGACAAAAAAGCGAAAATGTCACAAAAATGTCATAAGAAATTGATTAAAAAATGACGAAAAAATGACAAAAATGTCACAAAAAAATTGCAAAAAATTGATAACAAAATGAAAAAAAATGTGACAAAAAATGGATTAAAAATGGACGAAAAAATTACAAAAATGTGACAAAAATATAACAAAAAAATGACAAAAATGTGACAAAGTGTAACAAAAAATTGACAAAAAATGAAAAAAATGTGACAAAAATGTGACAAAAATGTGACAAAAAATTGATTAAAAATTGACGAAAAAATTGACAAAAAATAAAAAAAAATGACGAAAAAATGACAAAAATGTGACAAAAAATGGATTAAAAATTGACAAAAAAATGACAAAAATGTGATAAAATGTGACAAAAAAACTACAAAAATGTGATTAAAAAAATGACAAAAGTTACAAAAATGAGTTGAATACCCAACACAAAAATGTTGGAAAAAAAAATCTGATGACGTGAGGAAAAAGATCCTCTCGGTTCAGGCGGGAGTTAAGAGGTTAACCATTTCCCTGGCCCTAACCTTCATTTGTGTCATGATATCTCACGTTTTACGATCTAGCACTAACCCTCATATTTATCCATATCCTGAGTTTACTAAACATATTGTCGTTGTAGTTTATAAGAAAGGAGTACGGGTGCATCAAACACTCCAACTGCTGTTTGTTTGAAATTATTTTTAGCATTTATTATTTTAAATATTTGTAGTGGCCAATGGTTTTTGGACTGGGTTGGGAACCACTGGTACTTGCGGGTCTACAGCTGTACTGACGGGTTATAGGGACTTTACTGGACATTTAGTGTAGTGTTCTAGTATATCATATAAATGCCTATACTTTGCTTTTGGATGGATTAAATAGCAGATACAGATCCTTTAAAATGTGTTTATTTTCAACACATTTTCTTCAAGTTTTTGTTGCATTTTTTCAATTTTTATTTTCGTATTTTTTTCACTTTTTTCTCCATTTGTTTCCTCTTTTTTTACCACATTTTCCCCCCAGTATTTTCTGCTTTTAGTCCAATTTTTCTCATTTTTTTTTTCAATTTTTCGCATTTTTTTTTAGAATAAGGCTCAGGGAAACATTCGTATATGTCTTTCCCAGACGGCGTCTCTCCCGCTCAGTGGTATCGGCCGCTGCCTGTCCCTCAGATTACCCAGAATCCCCTCTGCTCCGCCCTCAGCCCTTACATCGACCCGTCTGCGGCGTGAGATAACCCCGTCCGCTCATCATCGCCCATCGATCCGCCGCCCCGTTAGCGTCTGATTAATCCTCGCTCACCCGCCAATCGATGAGCGGCGCCGGCCCGAGCCCCGCCCCCTGACCCCGCCCCCTGACCTCTGCCTTGTCAAACACGCTGTTCACAAAGAGCCAATAAACTGAAGAACAGAGGCAGGCGGGGTTTGATGAAGAGCCTGACTTTCCCACGACTCCATTCACAAACACTCACAGGTTTGGTATCCACGTGTAGCAGGAAACACGCTGGAGTCCAAATATGGTCATTTCCTTTGAGAGAGTTTGGATCTGGTTTCTGATACGGCTCTGCTTTAATGTTTTATTCATGGGAGGAAGGAAGGAAGGAAAGAAGGAAAGAAGGAAAGGAGGAGAGAAGGAAGGAAGGAAAGAAGGAAGGGAGGAAGGAAGGAAGGAAGGAAGGAAAGAAGGAAAGGAGGAAGGGAGGAAGGAAGGAAGGGAGGAAGGAAAGGAGGAAGGGAGGAAGGAAGGAAGGGAGGAAGGAAGGAAAGGAGGAAAGAAGGAAGGGAGGAAAGAAGGAAGGGAGGAAGGAAGGAAGGAAGGAAGGAAAGAAGGAAAGGAGGAAGGGAGGAAGGAAGGAAGGGAGGAAGGAAAGGAGGAAGGGAGGAAGGAAGGAAGGGAGGAAGGAAGGAAAGGAGGAAAGAAGGAAAGGAGGAAAGGAGGAAAGGAGGAAAGGAGGAAAGGAGGAAAGGAGGAAAGGAGGGAGGAAGGAAAGGAGGAAAGAAGGAAAGGAGGGAAGAAGGAATGGAGGAAAGGAGGAAAGAAGGAAGGAAGGAAGGAAGGAAGGGAGGGAGGAAGGAAAGGAGGAAAGAAGGAAAGTAGGGAGGAAGGAAAGGAGGAAGGAAGGGAGGAAATAAAGAAGGAAAGGAGGAAGGAAGAAAGGAGGAAAGAAGGAAAGGAGGAAAGGAGGAAAGGAGGAAAGGAGGAAAGGAGGAAAAAAGGGAAGGAGGAAAGGAGGAAAGAAGGAAAGGAGGAAAGGAGGAAAGGAGGGAGGAAGGAAAGGAGGAAAGAAGGAAAGGAGGGAAGAAGGAATGGAGGAAAGGAGGAAAGAAGGAAGGAAGGAAGGAAGGAAGGAAGGGAGGGAGGAAGGAAAGGAGGAAAGAAGGAAAGTAGGGAGGAAGGAAGGGAGGAAATAAAGAAGGAAAGGAGGAAGGAAGGAAGGGAGGAAAAGAGGAAAGGAGGGAAGAAGGGAGGAACGAAAGAAGGAAGGAAGGGAGGAAAGGAGGGAGGAAGGAAAGGAGGAAAAAAGGAAGGGAGGAAAGGAGGGAAGTAGGAAGGAAGGAAGGAAGGAAGGAAGGAAGGAAGGAAGGAAGGAAGGAAAGGAGGGAAGAAGGAGAGAAAGGAAGGAAACACTCCCAGGTTTGGTATCCACGTGTAGCAGGAAAGGCGCTGTAATCCAAATATGGTCATTTCCTTTGTGGATCTGGTTTCATCCACAGGTTTCTGACGCGGCTCTGCTTTAATGTTTTATTCATGAGGCTGACGAGCATCAGCGATTCGCATAATTAATCTTTTATTTCATTTAACGCCGGCCACGAACGGCCTCGGATTCAGGAGCGTCTCTGTGATGTGAACGGACGAGTAAATAAAGTTTAACTGAACTTAATGGAGCGCTTTCTCTTTAGGTTCAGCTTCAGTGTGAACCGTGAGGAGTCTGAGGGTGAAAGGTCACGGGGTCAGAGAGGAAGGAAGGAAGGAAGGGAGGAAGGAAGGAAGGGAGGAAGGAAGGAAGGAAGGAAGGAAGGAAGAAGGAAGGGAGGGAGGAAGGGAGGGAGGGAGGGAGGGAGGGAGGGAGGGAGGGAGGAAGTAAGGAAGGAAGGAGGGAAAGAGGGAGGAAGGAAGGAAGGAAGGGAGGGAGGGAGGAAGGAGGGAAAGAGGGAGGAAGGAAGGAAGGGAGGAAGGAAGGAGGGAAAGAGGGAGGAAGGAAGGGAGGGAGGGAGGGAGGGAGGGAGGGAGGGAGGGAGGGAGGGAGGGAGGAAGGAAGGAAGGAAGGAAGGAAGGAAGGAAGGAAGGAAGGAAAGAGGGATGAAGGAAGGAAGGAAGGAAGGAAGGAAGGAAGGAAGGAAGGAAGGAAGGAGGAAGGAAGGGAGTCAAAATGGCCGTGTCTCGTCTGCTAGCAGCTAGCGCTAGTGCTACAAACAAACAGCAGCAGCTGCTAGCACAGAGGGGGAGGAGTTTCTCAGTGAGAGGGAACCGGGCCGCGGCGCCTCCATATTGAATCGACAACCTCATATTGAGAACCGTCCCCTCCCTCGTGGTCAGTCCGGTGGTTAGACCCGTCCGTCCCCTCCCTCGTGGTCAGTCCGGTGGTTAGAACCGTCCGTATGTGAAAGCTGCAGGTCGGTCTGAGCTCATCCACGTTCCTTTGCTCTGACGTCTTTACCGTAACTCACGCTGTAATGGTGAACTTTAACCTTCTTCATGTCTCTGAGCACGCTGTGATGTCATCGGGGGGAGGCGGCCTGTGTGATGTCATCAGGGGGAGGCGGCCTGTGTGATGTCATCAGGGGGAGGCGGCCTGTGTGATGAGGATCTGATGGATCATGTCGGTTATGCTTAACATGTGTAGCTGAAGGAAGGAAGGAAGGAAGGAAGGAAGGAAGGGAGGAAGGAAGAAGGGAAGAAAGGAAGGAAGGAAGAAGGGAAGAAAGGAAGGAAGGGAAGGAAAGAAGAAGGGAAGAAAGGAAGAGGGAAGGAAGAAGGGAAGGAAGAAGGGAAGGAAGAAGGGAAGGAAGGAAGAAGGGAAGGAAGGAAGAAGGGAAGGAAGAAGGGAGGGAAGGAAGAAGGGAAGGAAGGAAGAAGGGAAGGAAGGAAGAAGGGAAGGAAGGAAGGAAGGAAGAAGGGAAGGAAGAAGGGAAGGAAGAAGGGAAGGAAGGAAGAAGGGAAGGAAGGAAGGAAGGAAGGAAGGAAGGAAGAAGGGAAGGAAGGAAGAAGGGAAGGAAGGAAGGAAGGAAGAAGGGAAGGAAGAAGGGAAGGAAGGAAGAAGGGAAGGAAGAAGGGAAGGAAGGAAGAAGGGAAGGAAGGAAGGAAGGAAGGAAGAAGGGAAGGAAGAAGGGAAGGAAGAAGGGAAGGAAGGAAGAAGGGAAGGAAGGAAGGAAGGAAGGAAGGAAGGAAGAAGGGAAGGAAGAAGGGAAGGAAGAAGGGAAGGAAGGAAGGAGGGAAGGAAGGAAGGAAGAAAGGAAGAAGGGAAGGAAGGAAGGAAGGAAGAAGGGAAGGAAGGAAGGAAGAAGGGAAGAAGGGAAGGAAGAAGGGAAGGAAGGAAGAAGGGAAGGAAGAAGGGAAGGAAGGAAGGAAGGAAGGAAGGAAGAAGGGAAGGAAGGAAGGAAGAAGGGAAGAAGGGAAGGAAGAAGGGAAGGAAGAAGGGAAGGAAGGAAGAAGGGAAAGAAGGAAGGAAGAAGGGAAGGAAGGAAGGAAGAAGGGAAGGAAGAAGGGAAGGAAGAAGGGAAGGAAGGAAGGAAGGAAGGAAGAAGGAAGGAAGGAAGGAAGGAAGGAAGGAAGGAAGGAAGAAGGGAAGGAAGGAAGGAAGGAAGGAAGGAAGAAGGGAAGGAAGAAGGGAAGGAAGAAGGGAAGGAAGGAAGAAGGGAAGGAAGGAAGGAAGGAAGGAAGGAAGGAAGAAGGGAAGGAAGAAGGGAAGGAAGAAGGGAAGGAAGAAGGGAAGGAAGGAAGGAGGGAAGGAAGGAAGGAAGGAAGGAAGAAGGGAAGGAAGGAAGGAAGGAAGAAGGGAAGGAAGGAAGGAAGAAGGGAAGAAGGGAAGGAAGAAGGGAAGGAAGGAAGAAGGGAAGGAAGAAGGGAAGGAAGAAGGGAAGGAAGGAAGGAAGGAAGGAAGGAAGGAAGAAGGGAAGGAAGGAAGGAAGAAGGGAAGAAGGGAAGGAAGAAGGGAAGGAAGAAGGGAAGGAAGGAAGAAGGGAAAGAAGGAAGGAAGAAGGGAAAGAAGGAAGGAAGAAGGGAAGGAAGGAAGGAAGAAGGGAAGGAAGAAGGGAAGGAAGAAGGGAAGGAAGGAAGGAAGGAAGGAAGAAGGAAGAAGGAAGGAAGGAAGGAAGGAAGGAAGAAGGGAAGGAAGAAGGGAAGGAAGGAAGGAAGGAAGGAAGGAAGGGAGGAAGGAAGGGAGGAAGGAAGAAGGGAAGAAAGGAAGGAAGGAAGAAGGGAAGAAAGGAAGGAAGGGAAGGAAGGAAGAAGGGAAGAAAGGAAGAGGGAAGGAAGAAGGGAAGGAAGAAGGGAAGGAAGAAGGGAAGGAAGAAGGGAGGGAAGGAAGAAGGGAGGGAAGGAAGAAGGGAAGGAAGGAAGAAGGGAAGGAAGGAAGAAGGGAAAGAAGGAAGGAAGGAAGGAAGAAGGGAAGGAAGGAAGAAGGGAAGGAAGGAAGGAAGGAAGAAGGGAAGGAAGGAAGGAAGGAAGGAAGAAGGGAAGGAAGAAGGGAAGGAAGAAGGGAAGGAAGGAAGGAAGGAAGGAAGGAAGAAGGGAAGGAAGGAAGGAAGGAAGAAGGGAAGGAAGGAAGGAAGGAAGAAGGGAAGGAAGGAAGGAAGGAAGGAAGGAAGAAGGGAAGAAGGGAAGGAAGAAGGGAAGGAAGAAGGGAAGGAAGGAAGAAGGGAAGGAAGGAAGGAAGAAGGGAAGGAAGGAAGGAAGAAGGGAAGGAAGGATGGAAGGAAGAAGGAAGGAAGGAAGGAAGGAAGGAAGAAGGGAAGAAAGGAAGGAAGGAAGAAGGGAAGGAAGGATGGAAGGAAGAAGGAAGGAAGGAAGAAGGGAAGGAAGGAAGGAAGAAGGGAAGGAAGGAAGAAGGGAAGGAAGGAAGGAAGAAGGGAAGGAAGGATGGAAGGAAGAAGGAAGGAAGGAAGGAAGGAAGGAAGGAAGGAAGAAGGGAAGAAAGGAAGGAAGGAAGAAGGGAAGGAAGGAAGAAGGGAAGGAAGGAAGGAAGGAAGAAGGGAAGAAAGGAAGGAAGGAAGAAGGGAAGAAAGGAAGGAAGGAAGAAGGGAAGGAAGGAAGAAGGGAAGGAAGGAAGAAGGGAAGGAAGGAAGAAGGGAAGGAAGGAAGAAGGGAAGGAAGGAAGAAGGGAAGAAAGGAAGGAAGGAAGGAAGAAGGGAAGGAAGGAAGGAAGAAGGGAAGGAAGGAAGGAAGGAAGGAAGAAGGGAAGGAAGAAGGGAAGAAAGGAAGGAAGGAAGGAAGGAAGAAGGGAAGAAAGGAAGGAAGGAAGAAGGGAAGGAAGGAAGGAAGAAGGGAAGGAAGAAGGGAAGGAAGGAAGGAAGGAAGGAAGGAAGGAAGGAAGGAAGGAAGGAAGGAAAACATCTGGATCGTCTTTAACCACAGCTGTAAATATTAGAGGCGATGGTTGAGAATCCATTTTGATTTTCCACATTTTCTGCATTAAATATGAGGCTGTGTTTGAGAGGAGCGGGAGTCTGTGGTCCTCAGAGCTGCCTCCCCCCCTCCCCCTCAGAGAGCTGCCTCCCCCGGGCCCCCCTCTCCCCCCCCCCCCCCCCCCCCCCTCGTAAGGCAGTGGAGTGTGGAGGAGCTTCCACCCCCCCGGGGACAGACCTGTCTCTTCCTGCTCCTCTGAGTCTTGTTCTTCTCTGAGAGGCAGAAGTTCAGGACTTCACTGAACTACGGACGTTTTAATGTATTCCATCTTTTATCTGTTTTAAACCAGGAGTCAAACCTGTGACCATCTGTAAAGACCTTCCAAATGTGTGTGTGGAACCTCATGGAGCCACTGAAGGTCAGATGTTGTTAAAGTTTAGTCCCCGTGTCTTCAGTCGCTGCTGTTTCCCACAAAGGAAATGACCATATTTGGATTTCAGTGTCAGGAAGAGAAGGAAGGAAGGAAGGAAGGAAGGAAGGAAGGAAGGAAGGAAGGAAAGGAGGAAGGAAGGAAGGAAGGAAGGAAGGAAGGAAAGGAGGAAGGAAGGAAAGGAGGAAGGAAGGAAGGAAAGGAGGAAGGAAGGAAGGATGGAAGGAAGGAAGGAAGGAAGGAAGGAAGAAGGGAAGGAAGGAAGAAGGGAAGGAAGAAGGGAAGGAAGAAGGGAAGGAAGAGAAGGAAGGAAGGAAGGAAGAAGGGAAGGAAGGAAGGAAGAAGGGAAGGAAGAAGGCAAGGAAGGAAGAAGGGAAGGAAGAAGGGAAGGAAGGAAGAAGGGAAGGAAGGAAGGAAGAAGGGAAGAAGGGAAGGAAGAAGGGAAGGAAGAAGGGAAGGAAGGAAGAAGGGAAGGAAGGAAGAAGGGAAGGAAGGAAGGAAGGAAGGAAGGAAGGAAGAAGGGAAGGAAGGAAGGAAGAAGGGAAGGAAGGAAGAAGGGAAGGAAGGAAGGAAGAAGGGAAGGAAGGAAGAAGGGAAGGAAGGAAGGAAGGAAGAAGGGAAGGAAGGAAGGAAGAAGGGAAGGAAGGAAGGAAGAAGGGAAGGAAGGAAGGAAGGAAGGAAGAAGGGAAGGAAGAAGGGAAGGAAGGAAGGAAGGAAGGAAGGAAGGAAGGAAGGAAGGAAGGAAGGAAGAAGGGAAGGAAGGAAGGAAGGAAGGAAGAAGGGAAGGAAGGAAGGAAGGAAGAAGGGAAGGAAGGAAGGAAGGAAGAAGGGAAGGAAGAAGGGAAGGAAGAAGGGAAGGAAGAAGGGAAGGAAGAAAGGAAGGAAGGAAGGAAGGAAGGAAGAAAGGAAGGAAGGAAGAAGGGAAGGAAGAAGGGAAGGAAGGAAGGAAGAAGTGAAGGAAGGAAGAAGGGAAGGAAGGAAGAAGGGAAGGAAGAAGGGAAGGAAGAAGGGAAGGAAGAAGGAAGGAAGGAAGGAAGGAAGGAAAACATCTGGATCGTCTTTAACCACAGCTGTAAATATTAGAGGCCGTGGTTGAGAATCCATTTTGATTTTCCACATTTTCTGCATTAAATATGAGGCTGTGTTTGAGAGGAGCGGGAGTCTGTGGTCCTCAGAGCTGCCTCCCCCCCTCCCCCTCAGAGAGCTGCCTCCCCCGGGCCCCCCTCTGCCCCCCCCCCTTGTAAGGCAGTGGAGTGTGGAGGAGCTTCCACCCCCCCGGGGACAGACCTGTCTCTTCCTGCTCCTCTGAGTCTTGTTCTTCTCTGAGAGGCAGAAGTTCAGGACTTCACTGAACTACGGACGTTTTAATGTATTCCATCTTTTATGTGTTTTAAACCAGGAGTCAAACCTGTGACCATCTGTAAAGACCTTCCAAATGTGTGTGTGGAACCTCATGGAGCCACTGAAGGTCAGATGTTGTTAAAGTTTAGTCCCCGTGTCTTCAGTCGCTGCTGCTTCACACAAAGGAAATGACCATATTTGGATTTCAGCGTCAGGGAGGGAGGGAGGGAGGGAGGGAGGAAGGAAGGAAGGAAGGAAGGAAGGAAGGAAGGAAGGAAAGGAGGAAGGAAGGAAGGAAGGAAGGAAGGAAGGAAGGAAGGAAGGAAGGAAGGAAGGAAGGAAGGAAGGAAGGAAAGGAGGAAGGAAGGAAAGGAGGAAGGAAGGAAGGAAGGAAGGAAGGGAGGAAAGGGGGAAAGGAGGAAGGAAGGAAGGAAGGAAGGAAGGAAAGGAGGAAGGAAGGAAAGGAGGAAGGAAGGAAGGAAGGAAGGAAGGAAGGAAGGAAGGAAGGAAAGGAGGAAGGAAGGAAGGAAGGAAGGAAGGAAGGAAGGAAGGAAAGGAGGAAGGAAGGAAAGGGAGAGAAAAAGAGAAAGGGAGAGAAAAAGAGAAAAAGAGAAAGTGAGAGAAAAAGAGAGAAAGGGACTGAAAAAGAGAAAGGGAGAGAAAAAAGAGAGAGAAAAAGAGAAAGAGAAAAAGAGAGAGAGAGAAAAAGAGAGAGAGAAAAAGAGAAAGAGAGAAAAAGAGAAATAGAGATAAAAAGAGAGAGAGAAAAAGAGAAAGAGAAAAAGAGAGAAAGAAAAAGAGAAAGAGAGAGAAAAGGTAGAGCTGGAGTTTAGACTCTGGGCTGATTCTGCTCTTGTTAGTGTGATTTTGACAGGGCGGCTCTGCCTCCTATAGAACTGTGTGAGTCAGAGGGGGAGGGGGGGGGAGTCAGGGGGAGGGGGGGGGAGTCAGAGGGAGGGGGGGAGTCAGGGAGGGGGGGTAAGAGGGAGGGGGGGAGTCAGGGGGAGGGGGGGGGGAGTCAGGGGGAGGGGGGGGAGTCAGGGGGAGGGGGGGGGGAGTCAGAGGGAGGGGGGGGGGGAGTCAGGGGGAGGGGGGGGGGGAGTCAGGGGGAGGGGGGGAGTCTTCCCTGTCACCTGTCGGCGCCGCTCCACCGAGAGGCGCCTCTTCTTAAACCTGCCGCACGTACTGTATAGATTTCTGCTGATCCAAACACACGGCCTGGTCCTCAGCCTCGGCAGCGGCTTTACCCAAACCTGAGACACATGTTCAACATCTGGGAGGAAGGAGGCGCTGCTCACTTTCACCTGAACATACATGACACTTTCACCTGAACATACATGATACTTTCACCTGAACATACATGACACTTTCACCTGAACATACATGATACTTTCACCTGAACATACATGATACTTTCACCTGAACATACATGACACTTTCACATACATGACACTTTCACCTGAGGGACTGACGTGTTTGCCGAGCTCTGAAACCACAGATTAAAGCGTGATCTCTTGTATTGAGATTATTGTTCTAAAGTGGAGCAGCTTTAGCTCCGCCTCTTACATCATCATAATAATAAGAATAATAAGAATCTAAACCTTTTTCGGGTGATTTTAATCATCTGCTCCGTGTCCGGCCTCGTCCTGATCCAGGGTCAGAGCTTTGACCTGTCGCTGAGAAGCTGAAACTCAAGTTCTTCACATTCACTGTTTATGCAAAAACCTCCAAAGATCATGTTTTTTTTAAATGTTTTTTTTCTTCATTTTGTTTGGACCTAGTTCCCCATAACCCAGCCCTCCACAGTTTTTGTTGTGGAAGTTCTTAAACGTTCCTCTGCTGAAACTTTCCCTGAATATTTCTGCCCAAAGTTTCCGTTCTGTTCCTTTTGCCCCGACAACGCCCTGCCATCCAAATGCGGTCATTTCCTTTGAGTTGGCCATAGTTAATGTAAAACTAGACCAGATCCAAAATCCTTCACGTTTTAACCTCTTAACTCCCACCTGAACAGATCCCATTGTATCCAGTTTGGCTTTACCCTAATCAGAAAGATTCTGGGAAAAAAAGAGCCACAAAAAATGAGAAGAAAACAAGGATGACAAAAACTCAACAAAAACTAAAAAAAAGACAAAAACTCAACAAAAATTCATCAAAAATGTGACAAAAACTCAACAAAAATGTGACAAAAATGTGACAAAAATGTGACAAAAATTCTACAAAAAAGTGACAAATATTAAACAAAAAAAAACAAAAATTCAACAAAAATGTGACAAAAATGTGACAAAAATTCTACAAAAAATCAACAAAAAAGTGACAAAAATGTGACAAAAATTCTACAAAAATTCAACAAAAAAGTGACAAAAATTCACTAAAATGTGACAAAAATGTGACAAAAATTCACTAAAAATGTGACAAAAATTCAACAAAAATTCAACAAAAAGTGACAAATATTAAACAAAAATTCAACAAAAAAGTGACAAATATTAAACAAAAAAAGACAAAAATTCAACAAAAATGTGACAAAAATGTGACAAAAATTCTACAAAAATTCAACAAAAAAGTGACAAAAATGTGACAAAAATTCACTAAAAATGTGACAAAAATGTGACAAAAATTCAACAAAAAAAATGACAAAAATTCAACAAAAATGTGACAAAAATTCAACAAAAAAAAGACAAAAACTCAATAAAAAAAAGACAAAAACTCAACTAAAATGTGACAAAAATGTGACAAAAATTCTACAAAAATGTGACAAAAATTCAACAAAATGTGACAAAAATGTGACAAAAATGTGACAAAAACTCAACAAAAAAGTGACAAAAATGTGACAAAAAAGTGACAAAAATTCACTAAAAATTTGACAAAAAATCAACAAAAATTCAACAAAAATTCAACAAAATGTGACAAAAATTCACTAAAAATGTGACAAAAACTCAAAGTTCTAAACTAATCATGCAAAAGGTGACACAACACAGCAACAACGCGAGGAAAAAGATCAGTTTTGTGGGTCTTAGCTTTCAAATGAGGTGTTACACAGGCCTATATAACAGCCAAAGAGGACAGAATGCATTTGGTTCAGGCGGGTGGTAAGAGGTTAAAGCACCTTCCTGTTTCCTCGTTCCCGCTGTGGCGCCGCGCTCCGTCCTGGCGCTCCTCGTTCCCGCTCCTCGTTCCCGCTCCTCGTTCCCGCTGTGGCGCTGATTCCGGAGCAGCGTGTGATAAATCATCATTTGCCCTGACATTAGTTTCCATTTTGCTCGTCACAGACACAGAGGGAGTCGGTCTGAGTCAAAGCTCTGCAGACGCTGCCTCAGAGCTGGAAAACAACACTCTGTCTTTAACGATACTTTGTTTCCGATACCGATACCTGACGATACCTTTACGATATTAAGACCAG
Source organism: Gobius niger (assembly GCF_951799975.1). Lineage (NCBI taxonomy): Eukaryota > Metazoa > Chordata > Actinopteri > Gobiiformes > Gobiidae > Gobius > Gobius niger. Next base: position 5,683 of record NW_027639208.1, on the reverse strand, counting down.
GAAACAGAACAATGCTGTGTGGAAGAGCTGGACTTGTTTACAATATCAGGTTCATCTCAATGTCAAGAAATGTGAGGAAAATGGAGAATACGTGGGTGTAAATGGGAGAACTTTGGGTGAAATTGTGGCAAAAATAAGGAAAAAAAGAGTGAAAAACATTGGGGGAAATGGGGCAAAAATAGGGGAGCATTGTGTTTAAACAGTAGTGGGCAAAGAGTCAGTTGTTGGGTATTCAACTCATTTAACTTTGTTGTCTTTTTTTGTCACATTTTGTAATTTTTTTCTCAAATTGTTGTAATTTTTTAGTCAATTTTTTAGTCAATTTTTTGTCATTTTTTTGTCATTTTTTGTCATTTTTTGTCATTTTTTTGTCAATTTTTTATCACATTTTTGTCATTTTTTTGTCTAATTTTTGTCAAATTTTTTTTTTTTTTTTTTTTTTTTCGACTTTTTATCACTTTTTTGTCATTTTTTTGTCATTTTTTTGTCATTTTTTTCGTCATTTTTTGTCATTTTTTAGTCATTTTTTTTGTCATTTTTTTGTCATTTTTTTGTCATTTTTTCGTCAATTTTTCGTCAATTTTTCGTCAATTATTTATCACATTTTTGTCATTTTTTTGTCTAATTTTTGTCATTTTTTGTCATTTTTTTTCATTTTTTTGTCATTTTTTTTTGTCATTTTTTAGTCGATTTTTGTCATTTTCTTCTAACGTTTTTGTGACATTTTTGCCACTTTTTCATCAATTTTACGTCCCTTTTTTGTCACATTTCCATCATTGTTTTTTGTCTAAGTTTTGTTGCTATTTTCACAGCTTTTTTCCAGAAGCTTTTGGATTGGGGTAAAGCCAAACTGGAGAAAATGTGCTCGGTTCAGGTGGGAGTTAAGGGGTTAAGATACTGCATCAGATTATTTTGACACTGGTAGAACCTGGACCTAGACCTGGACCTGGACCTAGACCTAGACCCGGACCTGGACCTAGACCTAGACCTGGACCTAGACCTAGACCTGGACCCTCCCATAGGCCTCGTCCCGTCTGTGTTTGAGTGTGTTTCAGTGAAAATGTAGAAATGTCTGGAACACTTTTTTTTTTGGCTGTGAATCCTCTGGACTGAAGCCAAAGTGAGTCTGTGCTGCTTCAAAAACAGATCAGATACGGAGCGCCCCCCCTCCTCCTCCTCCTCCTCCTCTCCTCCCTCCCCCTCTTCCTCCTCCTCCTCCTCCTCCTCCTCCTCCTCCTCCTCCTCCTCCTCCTCCTCCTCCTCCTCCTCCTCCTCCTCCTCCTCCTCCTCCTCCTCCTCCTCGTCCTCGTGCTGCTGCTGCTTCACACTCATGTGACAGAACAGGAATACCAGGGTCACAAAAAAGCAACAGAAAAAACAACCAAAAAAGAGCCAAAATCACAGCAATAACGTGACGACAAGGCAGGGAAAATCTTAGCTGAGATGTTAGAAAATGCACTTGGTGGAGGTGGGGGGTGAAGAGGTTAAAAGGCATAGGTGACCCAGGCAGCACTTTGATTTGTGAAGCCCGTGAGGTCCATGCTCCTTTCAGACATAACTGTGGGACAGAGACGAGTCCTCTGGTTCTTTGTGCCTCCAGGACCTGAGGAACATTACGGTGAACGTCTCAGAGGCAGGACTGTGGTGTTACATGCAGCTCAGGTCTTTTAAATGAACGGATAAACATAATGAAACACTGATCATCACTGGAGCAAAGGTTAAATCTGACCCTGGTCCCGCTGTAGGACGTATAGCGGGGTCGGCGAGTTTGCTCGAGAGCCAGACCTTCCAATTGAGGCAACTGAAGTAAAGCATCACTTTCTACACATGCCAGTGTTGTACAGCAAATACTGGAATAACGTCCGTCTTAAATGAGATAAATGACTTAAAATCACTCGAATAAAGGTTATTTATGTTTAATTTATGTCGGTTTGAACTAATCTAAGGTCAGATAAAAACACAAACGCCAATGGAACAAACAGAAATCCCCCTGGAAATCACACAAATTAACTTATGCTGTAAAAAATATAAATTTTTCACTTGAAATTATACAAAATAATCTGAATTCAGAAAAAACTTGTGCTTGTTCCATTGGCAAGAATAGGTTTGATCTGCTTTGAGGTCAGACCAAATCCACTCAATCTTTAGATTTAATCTCTTAATTCAAATAGATTTAAGTCATTTCTTGGTACTTTAACAGGCATTCGAGCTCTGATTTGGGTCATAATGTTTCTCAAAATCATCTCGAGGGCCAGAGTTTGATGATGGAGGGCCGGTTATGGCCCCCGGAAGCTCTTATACATGTTTTCTTTGCTGATGTGACTCTGTGTCTCCGTCCTGGTGTTAAATAGAAGCATCTATGTCATTTTTTGTCATTTTTTTATCGTTTTTTTAACGTTTTTTTGTCATTTTTTTGTCGTTTTTTTTTTGTCATTTTTTTGTCTCATTTTGTCATTTTTTTGTCATTTTTTTGTCATTTTTTTGTCTCATTTTTGTCATTTTTTGTCGTTTTTTTTGTCGTTTTTTGTCATTTTTTTGTCATTTTTTTGTCATTTTTTTTGTCATTTTTTGTCATTTTTTGTCATTTTTTGTCATTTTTTGTCATTTTTTGTCATTTTTTGTCGTTTTTTTAACGTTTTTTTGTCGTTTTTTTGTCGTTTTTTTGTCATTTTTTTTGTCATTTTTTTGTCTCATTTTTTTGTCATTTTTTTTGTCATTTTTTTGTCATTTTTTTGTCATTTTTTTTGTCATTTTTTGTCATTTTTTTGTCATTTTTTGTCATTTTTTGTCGTTTTTTTAACGTTTTTTTGTCGGTTTTTTGTCATTTTTTGTCATTTTTTTGTCTCATTTTTGTCATTTTTTTGTCATTTTTTTGTCATTTTTTTGTCATTTTTTTGTCATTTTTTTGTCATTTTTTTGTCGTTTTTTTTGTCATTTTTTTGTCTCATTTTTGTCATTTTTTTGTCATTTTTTTGTCATTTTTTTGTCATTTTTTGTCATTTTTTTGTCTCATTTTTGTCATTTTTTGTCGTTTTTTTGTTGTTTTTTGTCATTTTTTTGTCATTTTTTTGTCATTTTTTTTTGTCATTTTTTGTCATTTTTTGTCATTTTTTGTCATTTTTTGTCATTTTTTGTCATTTTTTGTCGTTTTTTTAACGTTTTTTTGTCGTTTTTTTTGTCATTTTTTTTGTCATTTTTTGTCTCATTTTTGTCATTTTTTTGTCATTTTTTTGTCATTTTTTTGTCATTTTTTGTCATTTTTTGTCATTTTTTGTCATTTTTTGTCATTTTGTGTCGTTTTTTTAACGTTTTTTTGTCATTTTTTTGTCATTTTTTTGTCTCATTTTTGTCATTTTTTTGTCATTTTTTTGTCATTTTTTGTCATTTTTTTGTCTCATTTTTTGCCATTTTTTTGTCATTTTTTTGTCATTTTTTTTTGTCATTTTTTGTCGTTTTTTCCACACAAATTAACTCATACTGTAAAAAATATACAGTTTTCACTTGAAATTATACAAAATAATCTGAATTCAGGAAAAAACTTGTGCTTGTTCCATTGGCAAGAATAGGTTTGATCTGCTTTAAGGTCAGACCAAATCCACTCAATCTTTAGATTTAATCTCTTAATTCAAATAGATTTAAGTCATTTCTTGGTGCTTTAACAGGCATTCGAGCTCTGATTTGGGTCAGAATATTTCTCAAAATCATCTCGAGGGCCAGAGTTTGCTGATGGAGGGCCGGTTATGGCCCCCGGAAGCTCTTATACATGTTTTCTTTGCTGATGTGACTCTGTGTCTCCGTCCTGGTGTTAAATAGAAGCATCTATGTCATTTTTTGTCATTTTTTTATCGTTTTTTTAACGTTTTTTTGTCATTTTTTTGTCGTTTTTTTTGTCATTTTTTTGTCTCATTTTTGTCATTTTTTTGTCATTTTTTTGTCATTTTTTTGTCATTTTTTTGTCATTTTTTTGTCATTTTTTTGTCATTTTTTTGTCTCATTTTTGTCATTTTTTGTCGTTTTTTTTTGTCGTTTTTTGTCATTTTTTTGTCATTTTTTTTGTCATTTTTTGTCATTTTTTGTCATTTTTTGTCATTTTTTGTCATTTTTTGTCGTTTTTTTAACGTTTTTTTGTCGTTTTTTTTGTCGTTTTTTTGTCATTTTTTTTGTCATTTTTTTGTCTCATTTTTTTGTCATTTTTTTTGTCATTTTTTTGTCATTTTTTTTGTCATTTTTTTTGTCATTTTTTTGTCATTTTTTGTCATTTTTTGTCATTTTTTGTCATTTTTTGTCGTTTTTTTAACGTTTTTTTGTCGGTTTTTTTGTCATTTTTTTGTCATTTTTTTTGTCATTTTTTTGTCTCATTTTTGTCATTTTTTTGTCATTTTTTTGTCATTTTTTGTCATTTTTTTGTCATTTTTTTGTCATTTTTTTGTCGTTTTTTTGTCATTTTTTTGTCTCATTTTTGTCATTTTTTTGTCATTTTTTTGTCATTTTTTTGTCATTTTTTGTCATTTTTTTTGTCTCATTTTTGTCATTTTTTGTCGTTTTTTTGTTGTTTTTTGTCATTTTTTTGTCATTTTTTTTGTCATTTTTTTGTCATTTTTTTGTCATTTTTTTGTCATTTTTTGTCATTTTTTTGTCTCATTTTTGTCATTTTTTGTCGTTTTTTTGTTGTTTTTTGTCATTTTTTTGTCATTTTTTTGTCATTTTTTTTGTCATTTTTTGTCATTTTTTGTCATTTTTTGTCATTTTTGTCATTTTTTGTCGTTTTTTTAACGTTTTTTTTGTCGTTTTTTTTGTTATTTTTTTTGTCATTTTTTTGTCTCATTTTTGTCATTTTTTTTGTCATTTTTTTGTCATTTTTTTGTCATTTTTTGTCATTTTTTGTCATTTTTTGTCATTTTTTGTCATTTTGTGTCGTTTTTTTAACGTTTTTTTGTCATTTTTTTGTCATTTTTTTTGTCTCATTTTTGTCATTTTTTTTGTCATTTTTTTGTCATTTTTTTGCCATTTTTTTGTCATTTTTTTGTCATTTTTTTTTGTCATTTTTTGTCGTTTTTTCCACACAAATTAACTCATACTGTAAAAAATATACAGTTTTCACTTGAAATTATACAAAATAATCTGAATTCAGGAAAAAACTTGTGCTTGTTCCATTGGCAAGAATAGGTTTGATCTGCTTTAAGGTCAGACCAAATCTACTCAATCTTTAGATTTAATCTCTTAATCCAAATAGATTTATGTCATTTCTTGGTACTTTAACAGGCATTCGAGCTCTGATTTGGGTCATAATATTTCTCAAAATCATCTCGAGGGCCAGAGTTTGCTGATGGAGGGCCGGTTATGGCCCCCGGAAGCTCTTATACATGTTTTCTTTGCTGATGTGACTCTGTGTCTCCGTCCTGGTGTTAATTAGAAGCATCTGTGATTTTTTGTCATTTTTTTATCGTTTTTTTATCGTTTTTTTATCGTTTTTTTAACGTTTTTTTGTCATTTTTTGTCATTTTTTTGTCGTTTTTTTTGTCATTTTTTTGTCTCATTTTTGTCATTTTTTTGTCATTTTTTTTGTCATTTTTTGTCATTTTTTGTCATTTTTTGTCGTTTTTTTAACGTTTTTTTGTCATTTTTTTGTCATTTTTTTGTCGTTTTTTTTTTTGTCATTTTTTTGTCTCATTTTTTGTCATTT
>NW_027639209.1:0-45654 GCF_951799975.1 Gobius niger | reverse complement strand
GTGGGTTTCGAAGTAACCATTTCTCCCACATCCTCTGCATGTAGCCCCTCTGACTAGGGTTACTGGAGTAGTAGCATTCCATCAGAGCCCTGTTCTCGCATCTCTCGCATCTCTCCCATATATATATATATATATATATATATATATATATATATATATATATATATATATATATATATATATATATATATATATATATATATATATATATATATATATATATATATAGCGGCTGGCTAGCTCAAGTGGTAAGTCACCCGACTTGCACACAGTAGACCCCGGTTCGAATCCCCGTTGGGGGAATGGGCTGCCAGTGTGGGTCCTTAGGCAAGACCCTTCACGCTACTGCCTACCTCATACAATGATGAGAGACAATGAAATGAATGACATGCGGCTTAGACGTCGCCCGGCCAAACAAGGTCTGCGTCAGGTGCTGGGGAACCAGAGCACCTCGATGTAAAATGGGCTACTGGAACAAGGCGGAAATGGGAGAGATGCGAGAACAGGGCTCTGATGGAATGCTACTACTCCAGTAACCCTAGCCAGAGGGGCTACATGCAGAGGATGTGGGAGAAATGGTTACTTCGAAACCCACAGTCCAAACTCACGGCAAAACAACTAGTAGCTCAGTGTTCCAACATCCACAAACGGCAACTGCTATCACAACTTGAGATTGACGAGGTACAACACCAATGCTCTGGCAACGGGGAGCCAGGACACCAGGTCAGAGGGGAGTTAACACCAGCCCTCCCAATGGAGATTGGGTACGAAGCCCCAATAAGCGCAATCACGCTGAACGAGGCAGCGACTGACCTGAAAAACAAGATCATGGCAAAAATGTCCAGCAGGCAACCCCGAAGCCAATTACAGAGGCTAAGAGAAGTACTGTCAGAAAGTCTCCTAGAAGATGTGAATGCAGCTCTGAGAGCAATTCCTACATCAACCATCACTGAAACCAATGAGCTGATATACTCCACAGCAGCAGTGATCCTAGAGACGCTTGGCTATCGGAAGACCAACCATGAGATGAAATACCCACCATGGAAAAGAAGGCTGGAGGATAACATCAAGGCAGCACGGAGGGAAGTGAGTCAATTGACAGAGGCCTTGAAAGGTGCAATGAAAAAGCAAGTACCCAAAAGGTACAGCCAGATGCCCATACCTGAAGCATTGGAAACTGCCAAACAAAGGCTCCAAGCCTTGGCCAGCCGCCTAAAGAGATACACGAGAGACAACGAAGCCAGACGAGTAAATCGCCTGTTCGCAACTCAACCAGCGAAAGTGTACGCTCAGTGGCAGGGTAACAATAACAGAGCAGACCCACCAAGGCTGGAAACTGAACAGTACTGGAAAGGCATATGGGAGAAGGAGGCAGCACACAACAGTGATGCACAGTGGCTGGTGGCTCTGAGAGAGGACCACAGCAACCTCCCTGAACAGAATCCAGTTACCATCACAGTGGCAGACGTCCAAGAAAGAGCCTCAGGTATGAAAAATTGGACAGCACCAGGCCCTGACATGATACACGCCTACTGGCTTAAGAAACTCACGGCTCTCCATGAGCGCTTGGCAGCACAAATGAACCAGCTGCTGAGGGATGGGAATCACCCTGAATGGTTAACGGAAGGGCGCACAATCCTGATCCTGAAGGATCCCTCAAAGGGTACAGTCCCATCCAACTATCGGCCAATAACCTGCCTCTCCACAACGTGGAAGCTCATGTCCGGCACCATAGCGGCTAAGATAAGTAAGCACATGGATCAATACATGAGCACAGCTCAGAAGGGAATCGGTAAAGATACCAGAGGTGCCAAACACCAGCTCCTGGTAGACAGAACAGTCGCTCGAGACTGCAGAACCCGACACACTAACCTGAGCACTGCCTGGATTGATTACAAGAAAGCCTACGACTCAATGCCACATACTTGGATCATTGAATGCCTGGAGCTATACAACATCAACAGGACTCTAAGAGCCTTCATTGCAAACTCGATGAGGTTGTGGAAAACCACCCTTGAAGCCAATGGCAAGCCACTTGCACAAGTCTCCATCAAATGTGGCATATTCCAAGGAGACGCCCTGTCCCCACTGCTGTTCTGCATAGGTCTGAACCCCCTCAGCCAAATAATCAACAAGACTGGCTATGGATACCGACTCAGGAACGGGGCCACCATCAGTCACCTCCTCTACATGGATGACATCAAGCTGTAGCTAAGAATGAGCGAGACATCGACTCACTGATCCAGACCACCCGGATATACAGTGCAGACATTGGGATGTCATTCGGACTAGAGAAGTGTGGTCGGATGGTGACTAAGAGAGGGAAGGTAGTCCACACAGAAGGGGTCTCACTCCCAGAAGGAACAATAGCAGACATTGAGGACAGTTACAAGTACATCGGAATCCCACAAGCAAATGGCAACCTCGAAGAGGTGACAAGGAAAGCGGCTACGGCCAAATACCTCCAACGAGTAAGGCAGGTCCTAAGAAGCCAGCTCAATGGCAAGAACAAGTCCCGGGCAATAAACAGCTACGCCCTACCAGTAATCAGATACCCTGCAGGAATAATAAGCTGGCCAAAGGATGAGATACAGACCACAGATGTTAAGACGCGAAAGCTCCTAACCATGCACGGAGGGTTCCACCCCAAATCCAGCACCCTGAGACTGTACGCTAGCCGTAAGGAAGGAGGCCGAGGACTAGTGAGTGTGAGAGCCACTATCCAGGATGAAACATCCAAGATCCATAAGTACATCAAGGACAAGGCTCCGACAGATGACGTGCTCAGTGAATGTCTCAGACAATGGGGAACAGAAGATGAGGTGCTGGAGGTCCCGTCATGGGAGGACAAGCCCCTACACGGCATGTACCACCGAAACATAACTGAAGTGGCGGATATTCAGAAATCCTACCAATGGCTAGACAGAGCCGGACTAAAGGACAGCACAGAGGCACTCATCATGGCTGCACAGGAGCAGGCCTTGAGCACCAGAGCAATAGAGGCCCAGATCTACCACACCAGACAAGACCCCAGGTGTAGACTGTGCAAAGAGGCCAATGAGACAATCCAGCACATAACTGCAGGGTGTAAGATGCTGGCAGGGAAAGCTTACATGGAGCGCCATAACCAAGTGGCTGGTATAGTGTACAGGAACATCTGTGCAGAATATGGGCTGGAAACCCCAAGGTCAAAGTGGGAAACACCTCCAAAGGTGGTCGAGAATGACCGAGCCAAGATCCTGTGGGACTTCCAGATACAAACGGACAAAATGGTAATGGCGAACCAACCGGACATTGTGGTGGTGGACAAAGAGCAGAGGAAAGCCATTGTGGTCGACATAGCAATACCAAGCGACTTCAACATCAGGAAAAAGGAACATGAGAAACTAGAGAAATACCAGGGGCTCAGAGAAGAGCTGGAGAAAACCTGGAGGGTGAAGCATCAGTGGTGCCCGTGGTCGTTGGGGCACTCGGGGCAGTGACCCCCAAACTGGAGGAGTGGCTCCAGCAGATCCCAGGAAATACATCAGACATCTCGGTCCAGAAAAGTGCAGTTCTAGGAACAGCAAAGATACTGCGCAGAACCCTCAAGCTCCCAGGCCTCTGGTAGAGGACCTGAGCAGGAGGAGAAAGAGAGACCGCCCGCGGAGGGTGAGGAAGAGTTTTTTTTTTTTTTTTATATATATATATATATATATATATATATTTATTACAAAAAAATAAAACGCTTATGAGAGATTAATTCATGAAGGATAAAAATTGCTCATGACGGATTTTTTTCAACCCTGTCGGACACACGGACACGGTGTCCGACCCTGACCCGTGTCCTCGGGAGACCAGAGGGAGGTGCTGAGCCGTCTCTTTGCCAACAAGAAACTAAGGAGTAATTGCAGTTTGTAGAGTCGTGCTCATGGAGCAGGATTCTTTTAAGTGAACATCCTCAAAACTTTATAGTGAACGACTTTCAATACTTTTAGTATCTCCATTTTAGGTCATTTTGGGAGATATTTTATTTTTATAAGTGTTATTACTGAGCCGCAGACAGACACTCTGTGTCCTGCAGCCGCAGACAGACACTCTGTGTCCTGCAGCCGCAGACAGACACTCTGTGTCCTGCAGCCGCAGACAGACACTCTCTGTCCTGCAGACACAGACAGACACTCTGTCCTGCAGCCGCAGACAGACACTCTGTCCTGCAGCCGCAGACAGACACTCTCTGTCCTGCAGCCGCAGACAGACACTCTGTGTCCTGCAGCCGCAGACAAACACTCTGTGTCCTGCAGCCGCAGACAGACACTCTGTGTCCTGCAGCCGCAGACAGACACTCTGTGTCCTGCAGCCGCAGACAGACACTCTCTGTCCTGCAGCCGCAGACAGACACTCTGTGTCCTGCAGCCGCAGACAGACACTCTCTGTCCTGCAGCCGCAGACAGACACTCTGTGTCCTGCAGCCGCAGACAGACACTCTGTGTCCTGCAGCCGCAGACAGACACTCTCTGTCCTGCAGACACAGACAGACACTCTCTGTCCTGCAGCCGCAGACAGACACTCTCTGTCCTGCAGACACAGACAGACACTCTGTGTCCTGCAGCCGCAGACAGACACTCTGTGTCCTGCAGCCGCAGACAGACACTCTCTGTCCTGCAGCCGCAGACAGACACTCTGTGTCCTGCAGCCGCAGACAGACACTCTCTGTCCTGCAGACACAGACAGACACTCTGTCCTGCAGCCGCAGACAGACACTCTCTGTCCTGCAGACACAGACAGACACTCTCTGTCCTGCAGACACAGACAGACACTCTGTGTCCTGCAGCCGCAGACAGACACTCTCTGTCCTGCAGCCGCAGACAGACACTCTCTGTCCTGCAGACACAGACAGACACTCTCTGTCCTGCAGACACAGACAGACACTCTCTGTCCTGCAGACACAGACAGACACTCTCTGTCCTGCAGACACAGACAGACACTCTCTGTCCTGCAGACACAGACAGACACTCTCTGTCCTGCAGACACAGACAGACACTCTCTGTCCTGCAGACACAGACAGACACTCTCTGTCCTGCAGACACAGACAGACACTCTGTGTCCTGCAGCCGCAGACAGACACTCTGTGTCCTGCAGCCGCAGACAGACACTCTGTGTCCTGCAGCCGCAGACAGACACTCTGTGTCCTGCAGCCGCAGACAGACACTCTCTGTCCTGCAGCCGCAGACAGACACTCTCTGTCCTGCAGACACAGACAGACACTCTCTGTCCTGCAGCCGCAGACAGACACTCTCTGTCCTGCAGCCGCAGACAGACACTCTGTGTCCTGCAGCCGCAGACAGACACTCTGTGTCCTGCAGCCGCAGACAGACACTCTGTCCTTCATTGAGATGACCAACCTGCTGCTGGTTAGTTGAGTTTAGCTAACACTGGTTTAAGCTCTGTTAAATGTGACAAAAACTCAACAAAAATGTGACAAAAATGGAAAAAAAAGAAAGAAAGAAAAAACATACAAAAGGTGACACAACACAGCAACAACGCGAGGAAGACGATCAGTTTTGTGGGTCTGAGCTTTCAAATGCTACACAGGCCTATATAATGGTCAAAGAGGACAGAAGGCATTTGGTGTAGGCGGGGGGTGAGAGGTTTGGCATCAGAGTGAACCTGCCCCGTCAAACTCAAACTTAAATGAAAAACATGTCAGTCGTTTGTGCTGTTTTGTGCTGTAAAAACCTTGGTTTGTGCTGTTCCCGTTCTTGACATATAAATGACTGTTTTATTGGTCAGATCTGACGTCACGTGCTCGTTATAAAGCTCTAAAACGGGTCAAAATGGCGTCACCGCCTCCTCTACATCTGCGCTGTTTTGTGCTGTAAAGATTTCCGTTTGTGCTGGTTCTGTTTTTAAACTATTGCAAACTTAAAAAAAATAAATAAATCAATATCTCAAAAAGGACAACAGCACAAACCAAGATGTTTACATGTTTGTCATTTAAATGTGAGTGTGATGGGGGCGGGTTCACGCTCATCCTTTAAGGCCTGAAAGTCTCAGAATCGGCCTCTTTGGCCTTAAATCCGCGGTGAACTGATCTTCAAAACATATTTGTATTTGAAATACAAAGCGTTCAAAACAGACCAATAAAGACACACCGGTGACTAATCCCTCATTTGCATAAAGCGTCACGTCCTTTTCTCACGCTGACGCACCGGCCACACACAGTTACAGAGAGCCGAGGCAGAAGCACGCGCTCCTCCAGGTTCATCCACCGCAGACAGAGGCCAAACATGACCGGGCTGGTGGTGTCGCTGGTGGATCCGGCACGTAGATCCTGTCCGGGGGAAGTTACCGCGAAACAACGGAGAGAATAACCCTCCTCCAGGGAGTGAACTTCACAATCCACAGGTTTGTCCACCTTTTGTTCTGTGTTCAGAAACAGCTGCCGCAGACTCAGGCAAAGCACCGCGCGCGAGACGCACACTTTCAGTTTCGCTTTGACTGTATCTGTATGTGTTCAAATACTTTAGCTCAAGTATTAAAACGCGCTTTAAATAGAAAAACTAAACATCAGCTGTTTTAAACATCAGCTGTTTTAAATATATAATTGTGAATAATCGTTAAATCTCAACATTCTTCTGGGTCAGGCTTGTTTAAACTTGAATGGTTAAAACGCCTAATGGGAAAATAAAGTTGTTCCGTTTGTCCATCTCACTGTGAAGTCACTGAACAGTTCGACTCTTTTTGTGACGGTGATTTCCTTTACAGTCCGTTTAAATACAGCGCGTTCAAAAACAGGTCTTATTTGTCTTAAAAAGACCCGCAGATAAAACGTCATAAAGCAGCAGTGATAATCCGCCCCCGTGACGCTGCGTTTGCGCTGGTTTTGGAGATATTAATGCTTGTGTTGTTGGTCAGATCAGGTTTTTAAACTAATACAAACTTTAAGGCCTTGAGGCGCGCGCCCTCGTCCTCCTCTGAGGCGCGCGCACGTGTCAGAGGCGCGCGGCAGCACACACTGCATTAAAAAACAATCCTCAACATCTGAACAACGAAAACAGCACAAACGATTGACATGTTTTTCATTTAAGTGTGAGTGTGATGGGGCCGGGTTCACGCTCATAGAGGAGGAGCGCGCAGGAGAAGGCACGAGCGTGCAGGAGAAGGCACGAGCGTGCAGGAGCGGGCACGAGCGCGCAGAGAGGTGAACACGCTGATAATGTTCTCCTGCACACATTAAAGTTTAGCTATCGGCTAAGCCAGGCTACTTGTCATGTGTTGCTGAAGTTAGCCTCGCCAAAGTTCTTGAATGAAGTACACACTGTCTGAGGGGATGACAGGGTTGCTAAAATCCTGAAAAAATGACAGTTACTAAACGTGACTATAGTTCTGTGAGTATGGGCGTAGCCCTCTACGGGCTTCGCTATTGGTTATAACCCGAGGCATCGCCTCGCGCCTGAGAGATTAAAACATCTACTCGCTCCAATCATACCAAGGTGATGGCACACCCACCTGGGGTATATGAACCCCCTCATCTCCTTTGAAACTCAGCCATTGGAGACAGGATGGGCCTGCTGGGCGCGCAGGTAGAGGGCTACGCCCATACTCACAGAACTATAGTTACGTTTAGTAACTGTCATTTCTGTTTCGTACGGGCTTCGCCCTCTACGGGCTTCGCTATTGGTTAAAAACCTGCGTGAAGGTGGTAGGGATGGATGTTCTCCCAGCAGCACAAATGGCCCATGACTGGAGCACAGCCAGGACAACCTCATGCAGTCGCCCATGGGCAGTAAGAGCACAGGCCTCGAGCTGCTCCTCCAGAGCACCAAGGCACCTAATGCTCTACATATAGAAGGAAGCATAACGGCCGCCTCTCCCAAGAGCGCCTATGCCACCACAACAACACAGAGTCTGTGTGCTGTTTTTTATTATTATTATTTATTTTTTTCATGTCTTTTAATTTTCCGTATTTTTTTTTCTTTCTTTTTTCGGGGGGGTTAATGGTTTTTTGGTTTTTTTTTGTTGGGGGGGAGGGGAAAAAATCAAAGAGCTTTGTTGTAATTTGTTGTTCTGACTTGTCAATAAACAAAAAGTAAAAAAATAAAATAAAAAAAAGAACCCCTGACCCCTCACCCCTAAAGTAGAAACTCTAAAATCGCCCCTGATAACAGCCATGTGTAACGGAGTTAGAAAAGCACTTCATTTTGATGTTGCTTTATTGTGAATTTGACCGTTTTGTGTTTTATTGTGAAAAATCCCGCTGTCCCGGATGTTGTGTTGGCTAACTTTCCGCTCCTCCGTCAGTAGCGTCAGTCTCGGTGTAAAAGTTTATAATTTAACATATTTCCACTTTATTTTCGTTCCCATCCAAATATATGTCGATGAGATAAAATGTCCACATGTCACGGACCTGATCCCAGTGCGAGTTTTGATTCTAAATGTTAAGTTTGTGCACTTTTCCCCATTAGCAAAGACACAGGTCTGATTGTGCCGCCATTTTGCGGAGTTGTTATGATTCGTCCTGTGGAGACACGGGAGACTCTCACCTGTTTCTCCTCCGGGTCTCTCAGCTGTGTTTGTTTGATTTAATGTGTCTCCCGCCCGTTTGTTAGAGGCTCAATTCATGACATTTACAACGTAATAAAACACTGCAGACCCGAAATATAAAAACAAAGTAGGTTTTCACCATAAATACGACATTTTGTGTCATTTTTGCTCCATTTGAGTCTGTGTGAGCCAGAAAACAATTAATCGATTACTAAACTAGTTGTCGACTATTTCAGTAATCGATTAGTTGTTTCAGCCCTATTTATAACCTGTATTATTATCTGTATTATTATCTGTATTATAACCTGTATTAAGACCTTTATTATTATTTCATTTTATTTATTTATTTCATTCAAAAGTGATGTTATGCAATCACAATAAAACCGCCGACACAGTATGAATGAAACGGAGCAGAAGAACAAGTCTTATAATATCTGCCCCTTTTCTTACTTCACACTTTACACTTCACACTGTTGTCCTTTGGAAACTGGTATGTATTTATGACTACATACTAGGGCTGTGCAATTAATCTAAATTCGATTACGATTTCGATTACAACAGTAAACGATTACAAAATTAGCATAATCGCAAATTAAATCGATTATAATTTTTATTTATTTATTTTTTTCAATTTTTTGCTGGATTTTTGTCACTTTTTTGCTGGATTTTTGTCTTTTTTTCTGCTGGATTTTTGTAATTTTTTTGATGGATTTTTGTCACTTTTTTGCTGGATTATTGTCTTTTTTTGATGGATTTTTGTCATTTTTCTGCTGGATTTGTGTCTTTTTTTATGGATTATTGTCACTTTTTTTATGGATTATTGTCACTTTTTTTATGGATTATTGTCACTTTTTTGATGGATTTTTTTAAAGGCAACAAATAATTGTTTGAATAATCGTGATTTCAATTATGACAAAAATAATCGTGATTATTATTTTTTCAATAATCGAGCAGCCCTACTACATACATATATTTACAGTCTTATATATATACATATATTTACAGTATAACAGATGTTTTTGTTTCTATATTCAGTTTTTCAATATATAAAATACAGAACCTTCGTATTCTTGAATGTTTACAAAAGGTCAAAAAGAAACAAACCGTCGTTTTCATGTTTGTTCAAATCAAATATCCCACATTATTCATGTCCAAATACTTCATACTGTTTTAACATTGTAGCTTTTATGTGTATTTTAAACTCCAGGAGAGTTTCTGACTTTTTCACTTCTTTCTGGAGTTTATTCCATGACCTGGTTCCTGTCACTGTCACAGTTCGTTCCGTTGCTTTAGAATCGAACCTGGATTTGTTAAAGACGTTCCTTTCAGATTATACTGACTTTCTCTTTTCTCAAACATTTCTTGGATGTTCACCGGCAATATTTTTCTATTTGCTTTATACAAAACCTGGAGGATATTATACTATATCCTCAAATTTTAGTAAATTACATTTAATAAAAAGAGTCTAACATTATGTATTGTTTTCAGAGCCCGTTTTTGTAGAATGAACAGCGGCTGTTTATAAGTTTTACAGGTTGAGCCCCAAATTTCCACACAGTAAGTTAAATATGGTATAATCATTGTGTTGTAAAAGTGAGATTATCTGTATTATAACCTGTATTATAACCTGTATTATAACCTGTATTATTACCTGTATTATAATCTGTATTATAACCTGTATTATAACCTGTTTGCTTCTGTTTCCCTTTCACAGAGCAGTCATGGAGATGTGTTCTATCAGGACCGGTCTTCAGCTGCAGGACTGTCCTGTCACCGCCTGACGCAGCCTGACCGTCCTCTCCGTGGTCCTCTCCCTGGTCCTCTCCCTGGTCCTCTCCCTGGTCCTCTCCCTGGTCCTCTCCCTGGTCCTCTCCGTGGTCCTCTCCCTGGTCCTCTCCGTGGTCCTCTCCGTGGTCCTCTCCGTGGTCCTCTCCCTGGTCCTCTCCGTGGTCCTCTCCGTGGTCCTCTCCCTGGTCCACTCCGTGGTCCTCTCCGTGGTCCTCTCCCTGGTCCTCTCCGTGGTCCTCTCCGTGGTCCTCTCCGTGGTCCTCTCCCTGGTCCTCTCCCTGGTCCTCTCCCTGGTCCTCTCCCTGGTCCTCTCCGTGGTCCTCTCCGTGGTCCTCTCCCTGGTCCTCTCCCTGGTCCTCTCCCTGGTCCTCTCCGTGGTCCTCTCCCTGGTCCTCTCCCTGGTCCTCTCCCTGGTCCTCTCCGTGGTCCTCTCCCTGGTCCTCTCCCTGGTCCTCTCCGTGGTCCTCTCCCTGGTCCTCTCCCTGGTCCTCTCCCTGGTCCTCTCCCTGGTCCTCTCCGTGCTCCTCTCCGTGGTCCTCTCCCTGGTCCTCTCCGTGCTCCTCTCCGTGGTCCATGACTTTATGGAGAGAAAGGTAAAGACACTGTAGTGGATATTTGTCCATGAAACTGAAACTTCTCAAATGGCCCCTGAGGCTTTACCCAAATCAACAATGTCCAGTTTGAGGAGGTTTATTTACTTTTCTGCTGCCTCTCTGTCGCTGGTAAAAACAAAACAAACCATGACCCACTTATGTAAATGAGCGTAAGCACCAGTGACCCATAAACACCAACGTACATAATGATCTAAACTAGTGGAAATAATAAAGATGTGGTTTGGAGCTACAGAGGAGGAGAGGCTAAATGCTAACGCCGTCTGTGCCTTTTCCTTTAAGCCTAAAATAAACAAAGTGCGTAACAGCTCCAACCGACGCTTCACAAAAGTGTGTGGACACAGATCTTCTCACAGGAGGAGGGACACGAGGGTCGTCGCTCTGGGGCCGTGAGCTCCACCTGATCTGCTGCTGTGGCTACTAGGTGTCGTAGCAAGTTACGATTTTTTTTAACTTATTACTTGTCTTGGAGAGTAAATCCTACGCTGACAGCAAAGGCGAAGGGAGAGAGGGTTACTGTGCATCCAATTATACAATGGAAATACTTGTTTTCACTCAAACTTGGCTGTAAATACTGTTTAAAGTGAGCCGTTAGCGTGTTAGCTTCTTCTTCGTGATACCATTAGTGTGTATTGGGGGCTCCGGTCCGGTGGCAGAGAAGTTGCAAACATGGTTTTCTGGCCAGAGACACCAGGGGGAGGTGAAAGACCCTCCAATCATCCCTTTAACACTTGTATTACCCCCACAGGGACGACGGGGAGGGTTTATTAAGGTAAACACGTTACATAGTACGGCGTTAAAACCTCTTAACGCCCCCCATAACGGGTGCATTTTCTCCAGTTTGTTTTTTTCCAACTCAGAGTAAATCTGTTCCAAAGCAGGGATCACATTCCTGCTGCAGAATGGAATGTTTCTGACTAGGATTGTAGTTTAAAATATGAAATATTGATCGCTGAACTAATACAAACATCGATGTGTTTCAGATCTTTTCGGGGAGGCCTGAACTACACGGTGTTTATGGAAGATCCAGTGAAGACTTGTCTGATGTGGAGCAGAACCTGCAGAGGGGGGGGGGTTAAAGGAACAGCTGAGGCTCAGACTGAACGGCCCAGTGGACGGCAGGACGTCCTTCACCCCCAGTGGACGGCAGGACGTCCTTCACCCCCAGTGGACGGCAGGACGTCCTTCACTCCCAGTGGACGGCAGGACGTCCCTCACCCCCAGTGGACGGCAGGACGTCCTTCACCCCCCGTGGACGGCAGGACGTCCTTCACCCCCAGTGGACGGCAGGACGTCCTTCACCCCCAGTGGACGGCAGGACGTCCTTCACCCCAGTGGACGGCAGGACGTCCTTCACCCCCCGTGGACGGCAGGACGTCCTTCGACCTCAGTGGACGGCAGGACGTCCTTCGACCTCAGTGGACGGCAGGACGTCCTTCACCCCCAGTGGACGGCAGGACGTCCCTCACCCCCAGTGGACGGCAGGACGTCCTTCGACCTCAGTGGACGGCAGGACGTCCTTCACCCCCAGTGGACGGCAGGACGTCCCTCACCCCCAGTGGACGGCAGGACGTCCCTCACCCCCAGTGGACGGCAGGACGTCCTTCACCCCCCGTGGACGGCAGGACGTCCTTCACCCTCAGTGGACGGCAGGACGTCCTTCACCCCCAGTGGACGGCAGGACGTCCTTCACCCCCAGTGGACGGCAGGACGTCCTTCACCCCCAGTGGACGGCAGGACGTCCTTCACCCCCAGTGGACGGCAGGACGTCCTTCACCCCCAGTGGACGGCAGGACGTCCTTCACCCCCAGTGGACGGCAGGACGTCCCTCACCCCCAGTGGACGGCAGGACGTCCTTCACCCCCAGTGGACGGCAGGACGTCCTTCACCCCCAGTGGACGGCAGGACGTCCTTCACCCCCAGTGGACGGCAGGACGTCCCTCACCCCCAGTGGACGGCAGGACGTCCTTCACCCCCAGTGGACGGCAGGACGTCCTTCACCCCCAGTGGACGGCAGGACGTCCCTCACCCCCAGTGGACGGCAGGACGTCCTTCACCCCCAGTGGACGGCAGGACGTCCTTCGACCTCAGTGGACGGCAGGACGTCCCTCACCCCCAGTGGACGGCAGGACGTCCCTCACCCCCAGTGGACGGCAGGACGTCCCTCACCCCCAGTGGACGGCAGGACGTCCCTCACCCCCAGTGGACGGCAGGACGTCCTTCGACCTCAGTGGACGGCAGGACGTCCCTCACCCCCAGTGGACGGCAGGACGTCCTTCACCCCCAGTGGACGGCAGGACGTCCTTCACCCCCAGTGGACGGCAGGACGTCCTTCACCCCCAGTGGACGGCAGGACGTCCCTCACCCCCAGTGGACGGCAGGACGTCCTTCACCCCCAGTGGACGGCAGGACGTCCTTCGACCTCAGTGGACGGCAGGACGTCCCTCACCCCCAGTGGACGGCAGGACGTCCCTCACCCCCAGTGGACGGCAGGACGTCCTTCACCCCCAGTGGACGGCAGGACGTCCTTCACCCCCAGTGGACGGCAGGACGTCCCTCACCCCCAGTGGACGGCAGGACGTCCTTCACCCCCAGTGGACGGCAGGACGTCCTTCACCCCCAGTGGACGGCAGGACGTCCCTCACCCCCAGTGGACGGCAGGACGTCCTTCACCCCCAGTGGACGGCAGGACGTCCTTCACCCCCCGTGGACGGCAGGACGTCCTTCACCCCCAGTGGACGGCAGGACGTCCCTCACCCCCAGTGGACGGCAGGACGTCCCTCACCCACACTGATCCCGAGCCTCTGCTGACCCGTACAGCACCCGTTTCAACAACAACGACGGGATGTTTTATTGGATTTGTAACAGTGTTAATCTCGTCGACTAAAATATTTAGTCTTCATTTTAGTCAAAGTGATATTTTTGTGACTAAAATTGGACTAAAACTAAATTAAAAGTTTCTCATGAGACTAAAACTGTGACTAAAATGTCCAGATATTTGAGTCGACTAAAATCAGACTAAATAAAACTGAAAAGGAGAGACTAAAATCATCCAAACTTGTTTTGAGCGTCTGAAAGAGCCTCAGATCATGTTTAAAGGATCAGCTCTGAGCTTTGTTCATGTGGAGCAGAAACATGAAGCAGAGGAACAACATCAAATATGATTATAATGAAGATTATCAATATAAGTCGACTAATTTAGTCTTAATTTTAGTCGACTAAAACTAGACTAAAATTGAAAAGTTTTTTTTGACTAAATCTTGACTGAAATTAAATTACATTTTAGTCAAAAGAATAAAACTAAAATAAAATATGTTGTCAAAGTTAACACTGTAAAGTTTAAACTTCCTGTTGTCCCATCAGGACGTGTGTTCTCCTCATTCCAGCTTCTTGCCTCAACATTGGGACCTGAGCCTCTGTCGATCAGTTTCATCAAAGATAATAAATCATTTCTTTTTCCTCTGAATGACTCTTTATATATTACCCGTGTTTATTGTATATGTTGTTACTGTTCTTGTCCAGCACTTTGATCACTGTGGTTGTTTTTAAATGTGCTTTATAAATAACATTGACATTGTTTTTTTTTTAGTTTAGTTTATTTATTTATTTGAGCAGGGACAGTGCACAATATACATTCACCTCAAAGGGAGAGATGCTGTACCAGGTTATAGCACTTGTGCTCATTTCCACCTGTAGTCCCTGGGCACTGATGTCAACAAAGTCAAACATTGACAATTGTCCTTATCAGAATAATCTAAATCTCAGATCAGTGACTATGGGACAGGAAGGTCCAGTGTTTATCAGCCTTTAAGTGCTTAGTCATTATAAGTAGTTTGGTTGAAATGTGTTCTGTTCATTTGGGCTCCACATTACCCGGGGTTCTATTGAAGTTGTAAAATATTCATTTTAAATGCATGTTTACAAGCGGAAATGAAGTTTACATTTCACTTAATTTTATTTTTTGAATGCGTTTGGAGCCAATCAGGGAGTTCGGCCTCATCTGCCGCACAGGGGGCGGGTCCAAGCACCGTGATTGGTTGATCCTTTCGCAAAGCAAGGAAATACATAACAGTCTCCCTCTCTGACGTTGTTTTTCATGGATATATTGTTCCTATGACTTAGTGCTTTTGTGTTTTCATTTTTTAAGATATTAAAAAAAATGTTTAAAATAGACCACGTGAAGGCAGAGGAGATACGCGGAAGCGAGTATAGTTGGTAGATCAACCAATACGTCATGAGACTGTAACGTCACATATATTATCAACCAATCAGCTTAACCCCGCCCCTGCCTTAGCCACTAACCTAGCAGTAGTGGGCTGGTTCCTAATCTTAAATTAGTCTGATTGGATGATGCATGTCCAAAATGGACCAACTCTGCTATTTGTTTGCGGGCGGGACCGGCCTTCCCGAGGCCCAGTCAGAACTGGTCCACAGTCCTCCAGTCCGCGCCGCACCGCGTCTGCACCGCGTCTGCACCGCGTCTGCACCGCGTCTGCAGACACAGTCCAGGAGTCCGGAGTCCGCGGTCTGAGGCCTGCAGGAAACGGCAAACGGAAAACCCACCTGAAGGACGGATTCATCATAACTGAAGAAGAGGCCAAAGCCCGAGGGCTGCGCACCACTGGCAAGTACAGAATTATTTCAACACGGCTTTTGTTTTCGGTTAAAAGTTGATTTAAGAAGACTTTTTGTTTTCACTAAAGTTCTATTTCTTCTAAATGATGTTCCTGTGTGTGAAGAGGAAAGTGTGTTGAGCAGCTCACTGAGGCCCGGACAGTTTTGGGCGTGTTTTTGTTGTTGTTAAAATATTGCAGTGCATTTACCAGAGTATCTGGAAATCAAAGGAAAAAACACACATTAAAAAAGGACTCGGCTGAAGCTCATAATGATCCACTTTACCCAAAAAACAAAACACACTGGGGATAAAAATACTAAAGTTGATGAAATCAAATGAATTCAAAGATTTATCACATTGAAGATTTTAGAGAAAACTGCAAATAAACGACGTTTAATGTTTTAGTGAAAATAAAGGCAGGTGGATTATTCTATTATATTACAAATGTGAGCGATTTTAATCATGCTTTTAGTTTGTGTTGTGTGTGTGATGTGTTGTTGTGTTGTGTGTGTGATATGTTGTTGTGTTGTGTGTTTGATGTGTTGTTGTGTTGTGTGTGTGATGTGTTGTTGCGTGTTCTTAGAAGGCGTGATGATGATGATGAAGCAGCCCGTGTTCTTCCTCCTGGTCCTGGTGTTTTCTGTTCTGACCGAGGCCATGTATGAGCAGGTGAGACCCAGTAATAATAAACACGTGTAATAAAGGTTTGTAATAAACAAATGTACGACAATAATGTAATAACACAACAATCTGAATGAAACACATGAATTGTTTGTGTTATTTTGTGTTGTTTGTGTTTTGTTCGTCTTATGACAGAACGGTCGCCGGTTCAAGTCCCGTCGCCGTGTCCTTGGGCAAGGCGCTCCCTCACATGTGTGACAGTGGGACGTGTGTGGGGGCGGAGAGGCCGATGGCACAGTTAAAGGAACAGGCCGCTGTTTTTACTGAGACATGTTCTACCTTAGACGAGTTCATGTGTAGCTGTCTGGTCGTCACGCGTGTCCTCAGTCACGTAAACACAGACGCCGTTAGCATTTAGCCCCTCCCCCTCTCCTCTATAGCTCAGGAGTAGTTCGAAATTTGCGCAGTAATATCTTCACTTTACTGTGTGGACGCCGAACTACTCCTGGTGTTATTACGCCTCACAATATAGTTCCTTTTTATCCACTTAATTTAGTGTAATTATACTATATCGTGCAACACTTCATGTAACTATATTTAAATAGTGAAAACGCTTCTATCTCCACCTGGTTTGGAGCTATAGAGGAGGAGAGGCTAAATGCTAACGCCGTCTGTGTTTACGTGACTCATATCATATCTCAGTATGGAAAACACCGGCCTGTTCCTTTAAGCAGCCTTCCCAGGGCAGCTGTGGCTGCATTAGTCATCTGTAACAGAAAAGGAAAGATTTTGCCAAGAGAACGAGCATCATATTCACCTTATTCCGGGCGCCGCCATGAATTGGTCCCGCCCCTTTTCTCCTATGTGTTAACATGGGGCTGGAGACGTCCACATAAAATCAGTCACTACAGGAAAACAAAGCCGTTTCCAGGCCGACAGAGAAACGCTGCAGTGTCGACATGTCGGTGCAAACGAACGTCGGACATTTTACACAAATCAATCGACTAAACATCAGATTTGAGCGGAGAATATTTCCCCTCGTTCTCCGTTTAAATGAACGGGCTTCGCGCTCGACCGGAAGTGTCAGGACAACGGAAAACTGGCAAAGTGGGCGGGACGGAATAAGGTGAATAGGATTTTTTTTTTTTAACCCTTGTGTTTCCTTCGCGGGTCATTTTGACGCTGTCATGTTCCGGGCATTTGGATGCAGGTGACACAAGGGGGCGCTCTTCCAACCTTCTCAGTGTAAATGTGAGTTGACTTTCTTCAGAGTGAGACTTTAGGTCAGACATGAGTGACAGTAACATGACGCTAAACACAGTGAGCTCTTTGTTTGCAGTAAAAAGGCTGAGGCCTCATTGCTCTTCAGTCACAGCCTGAGAAGTGAAGAAGGAAGTCATGGAGCTTCTGCTTTACACAGAACTTCAGACTCTGCTGCAGGTAAGAGTCATATCATATTCTGAAACTCAAATATGTAGTAAAAACATAATATATGGAAAATTATTATTACAACTACAAAAAGAAAATCATGTATCTAATCAAAAAAAATGTTTTTTTTATTTACTCTCATTCAAAAAAACAAAACAAATACAAACCCAGGTCATTTGTCAGGGCTCCAGACTAACTTTTATTTTAGTAGTGCTGGTGCAACTTTTTCATTTTGTCGCACTGACTCGAGACACAATATTAAAATTCACCATTTTAATAAATTAAAACAAGGACAATTATAAACATGTTCGAAATCACTTATAATTGATTTTATTAATGACTAAAATAATGTTAAAACTTTAAAAAAAAGAAAGCGATTCATATTAATAATAGTGATTTTAAATAGTTTTATTATATTATTTTTTTGCATTGTTCTGCCTTAATTTTGTGTTTTCAATCCATTATTATTCATCTTCCTTGGCAATTGTTTGTCTCTTTCTTTCCACATCTGCAACATCACTGTCACTTGCAGGATGTTCACTTATAAAAGTATGTATTACTGCCAATTAAGACTGTGTTAATCACAGGCAAAAAGTAGCTGTTTTAGCCTAAAGCCTAAATCAAACACAGGAGCTGAATCTGCTGCAGCTGAGGGGGAGGGCGGGCCATAACAGCAGCTCTTAGCTCTCTCGTGAGCTGTGCTCGGCTGCAGCGCTCCGCCCGAAAGGCGAACATAAAAGTGAAAATAGATTCTTCTTTGGGGAATGAACTGTAATAGAAGGTTAATTCATGTCGGGACACGTGGCTTCTGTTGCTGTCTGTATTTCACCTGTCCCTCAGACAAACGGGGAGAGCGGGCACTTCTTCAATAATAGTAGAAGCTTGGGTGGTGTGTGCGTGCGTGTTTGTGCAGTGTGTGTGTGTGTG
Source organism: Gobius niger (assembly GCF_951799975.1). NCBI lineage: Eukaryota > Metazoa > Chordata > Actinopteri > Gobiiformes > Gobiidae > Gobius > Gobius niger. The sequence continues at coordinate 27,138 of NW_027639209.1, read as the reverse complement.
TTTGTGCAGTGTGTGTTTGTGCAGTGTGTGTGTGTGTGTGTGTGTTCTCAGAGTGCTCTGGAGACGCTGTTTATAACGTTATTTGTAGCACTCCTCATAAAGCCTATTAGACTTTCTTTTTTTTTTACTCGCACATTCTCTAAAAATAGTCGCATGTGCAGCATTTTGGTCGCAGTCTCGAACCCTGTTTGTATCTGCTGTAGGTCATGTTTGTCCCAGTTCCTCTGAGTCGTGGTGCAGCAGGACTGATGTGGACAGATGTGGACAGAAGCTCGTGAGGTTCATTTCTTCAACAGTTTCTGTAGTAACTATTTTCTCCAAAGTAAAAGTAGATCTACCACAGTCCTGTCCACATCTGTCATGGTCCACATCTGTCCTGGTCCACATCTGTCATGATCCACCATGACTCAGAGGAACTGGGACAAACATGACTTTACAGCAGATACAAATGGTTAGGGTTTGTTTGGGTTTTCTTTTTTAGAATGAGAGTAAATACAAAAAAAATTTTTTTGATTAGATACAGGATTTTCAACTATTTTTCTTTGTAGTTGTAATAATACTTTTCCATATATTATGTTTTTACTACATATTTGAGTTTCAGAATATGATATGACTCTTACCTGCAGCAGAAGTCTGAAGTTCTGTCTAAAGCAGAAGCTCCATGACTTCCTTCTTCACTTCTCAGGCTGTGACTGAAGAGCAATGAGGCTTCAGCCTTTTTACTGCAAACAAAGAGCTCACTGTATTTAGCCTCATGTTACTGTCACTCATGTCTGACCTAAAGTCTCACTCTGAAGAAAGTCAACTCACGTTTACACTGAGAAGGTTGGAAGAGCGCCCCCTTGTGTCACCTTGCATCCAAATGCCCGGAACGTAACGGCGAAGGCCACACAAGGGACAACCATTCTCCTTTTGTCATTTTACCCAAACTGTGTTTCAGTCCCACAGGAGCAGGAGGTCACCATCAGTCTGACCACTCACTCTCACATGCACCACATTCACACAGGAGGGGGGGGGGAAGTGCCTTGCCCAAGGACACAGCGACATCATGCACTAGTGGGAGCATGGATTGGAACCGGCAACCTTTCGGTCATAAAGTGTCCGGCCTACCGTCGCGGTCAGATGGAAATGAGCTGAATATAAAATACAAAGACACAAATAACAGGTCACAATAATCTATGTGTAATGTGTTCAACCTCTTAACTCCCGCCTGAACCGAGAGGAGCATCAGAATTCTTTTCCATCAGTTTTTTGTTGGGTATTCAACTCATTTTTGTAACGTTTTTGTCATTATGTGTCAATTTTTTTGTCATTTTTTTGGCAATTTTTTATCACATTTTTGTCCATTTTTTGTAATTTTTTAGTCACATTTTTGTCATTGTTTCGTCAATTTTTTAATCAAATTTTTGACATTTTTTTATCACATTTTTGTCATTATTTAGTCACATTATTGTCATTTTTTTTCTTCTCATTTTTTAGTCAAATTTTTATCACATTTTTTGTCATTTTGTGTCAATTTTTTTGTAATTTTTTGGTCAATTTTTTATCACATTTTTGTAATTTTTTGTCATTTTTTTGTCATTTTTTTTGTCAAATTTTTTGTCATTTTTTCGTCAAATTTTTATCAATTGTTTTGTCATTTTGTGTCAATTTTTTTGTAATTTTTTTGTCCATTTTTTGTCCATTTCTTGTGACATTTTTGTTCACAGTTTTGTCACTATAATCACACCTTTTCTCCTGAAGCTTTTGGATTGGGGTAAAGCCAAACTGGAGAAAATGTGCTCGGCTCAGGTGGGAGTTAAGGGGTTGATCAAGGCTTCCTCAAGGTGGAGATGAAGTGACTCCCAACAGGGCACATGAGGTTCTTCACAAAGAAATGTAGATGATAAAGTGTCTATACTCGGTTTCAGAAGTGTTACAGTGTAAAGTCCAGCCCCTGAACATGTGACCTCATGGACCTCCTGGACCTCCTGGACCTCCTCGCCCTCCTGGACCTCCTGAACCTCCTGGACCTCCTGGACCTCGTCTCAGGGACTCACCTTCTCCTCTTGTTCTCGCAGATGGACGTTTGCTCGTTGTCGGGTCCGGACGCACTGAAGCTTGAACAGATTTACATAACCGGTGTGCGGGTCGGTAACATATGGAATCACCCCGGACCTCTGCCGGGCTGCCCCAGAGAGTTTGGGGGGGTTAGTGTCCCGCTCAACACCTGCAGCGTCTGTGAGAGGAACGAACGGGAGGTGGAAGCCAGGTGTGTCCGGGCCAGATCTGAGGCTGAACTGAAGTTCGAGGGAGATGGAAAAAACCTCAAGGCGACCTGCGCGTCACACGGTGAGACTCCACTGTCCCAGGCCTGGGGCTGGAGAGGGTCTGGACTTTGTGGGGCTGGAGAGGGTCTGGACTGTGTGGGGCTGGAGAGGGTCTGGACTGTGTGGAGCTGGAGAGGGTCTGGACTGTGTGGGGCTGGAGAGGGTCTGGACTGTGTGGGGCTGGAGAGGGTCTGGACTGTGTGGAGCTGGAGAGGGTCTGGACTGTGTGGGGCTGGAGAGGGTCTGGACTGTGTGGGGCTGGAGAGGGTCTGGACTGTGTGGGGCTGGAGAGGGTCTGGACTGTGTGGAGCTGGAGAGGGTCTGGACTGTGTGGGGCTGGAGAGGGTCTGGACTGTGTGGGGCTGGAGAGGGTCTGGACTGTGTGGGGCTGGAGAGGGTCTGGACTGTGTGGGGCTGGAGAGGGTCTGGACTGTGTGGGGCTGGAGAGGGTCCGGACTGTGTGGGGCTGGAGAGGGTCTGGAGAGGGTCTGGACTGTGTGGAGCTGGAGAGGGTCTGGACTGTGTGGGGCTGGAGAGGGTCTGGACTGTGTGGGGCTGGAGAGGGTCTGGACTGTGTGGGGCTGGAGAGGGTCTGGACTGTGTGGGGCTGGAGAGGGTCTGGACTGTGTGGGGCTGGAGAGGGTCTGGACTGTGTGGGGCTGGAGAGGGTCTGGACTGTGTGGGGCTGGAGAGGGTCTGGACTGTGTGGGGCTGGAGAGGGTCTGGACTGTGTGGGGCTGGAGAGGGTCTGGACTGTGTGGGGCTGGAGAGGGTCTGGACTGTGTGGGGCTGGAGAGGGTCTGGACTGTGTGGGGCTGGAGAGGGTCTGGACTGTGTGGGGCTGGAGAGGGTCTGGACTGTGTGGGGCTGGAGAGGGTCTGGACTGTGTGGGGCTGGAGAGGGTCTGGACTGTGTGGGGCTGGAGAGAGTCTGGACTGTGTGGGGCTGGAGAGGGTCTGGACTGTGTGGGGCTGGAGAGAGTCTGGACTGTGTGGGGCTGGAGAGGGTCTGGACTGTGTGGGGCTGGAGAGGGTCTGGACTGTGTGGGGCTGGAGAGGGTCTGGACTGTGTGGGGCTGGAGAGGGTCTGGACTGTGTGGGGCTGGAGAGGGTCTGGACTGGGACTCCGTGGATCGACGGAGCAGAGGCCTGAGCTCATATTAAAGCTCTGACTAGATCATTTTTAAAAACATTTGTTGTATATTTGTATTTTGCCTCCCATATTAAACATACACGTGACGCCAATGGAAATAACTTAGGTCCAAATGTAAAGCAATAACAAGTAAATATAGGCCTAGGCTTGTTGCCTTAAAGTAAGACTCTCTTTTAACTTTAAACCTCTTAACTCCCGCCTGAACTGAGAGGATCTTTTTCCTCACATCATCAGATTTTTTTCCCATCATTTTTTTGTTGGGTATTCAACTCATTTTGTAACTTTTTTATCACATTTTTGCCATTTTTTTGGTCATATTTTTGTCTTTTTTTCGTCATTTTTTATCAATTTTTTGTAATTTTTTGTCACATTTTTGTCATTTTTTTGTCACATTTTTGTCTTTTTTTTGGTCATTTTTAATCCAATTTTTGTCATTTTGTAGTAATTTTTTTTCTTTTTTGTCAATTTTTCTTCATTTTTTTGGGCATTTTTTTAATCACATTTTTGTCTTTTCGTAATTTTTTTTATTCCATTTTTTGTCAATTTTATCACATTTTGTCACATTTTGTCACATTTTTGTCATTTTTTGTCATTTTTTGTCATTTTTTAGTCCATTTTTTGTCAATGTTTTCTCACCTTTTTTCCAGAAGCTTTTGGATTGGGGTAAAGCCAAACTGGAGAAAATGTGCTCGGTTCAGGTGGGAGTTAAGGGGATTAAGTATCGATAAGAGCCCGTTAAAGTACAGGATCGATAAGAGTAGTAATATCGATGCCCATCCTTAGTCGCAGCGCTAATCATGCTAATCACGCTAATCACGCTTATCACGCTAATCATGCTAATCACGCTTATCAAGCTAATCACGCTAATCATGCTAATCACGCTTATCAAGCTAATCACGCTTATCACGCTAATCAAGCTAATCACGCTAATCACGCTAATCACGCTTATCACGCTAATCACGCTTATCACGCTTATCACGCTGATCACGCTAATCACGCTTATCACGCTTATCACGCTTATCACGCTTATCACGCTAATCACGCTAATCACGCTTATCACGCTTATCACGCTTATCACGCTAATCACGCTAATCACGCTAATCACGCTGATCACGCTAATCACGCTAATCACGCTTATCACGCTTATCACGCTAATCACGCTTATCACGCTGATCACGCTTATCACGCTAATCACGCTAATCACGCTTATCACGCTTATCACGCTGATCACGCTTATCACGCTAATCACGCTAATCACGCTTATCACGCTTATCACGCTTATCACGCTTATCACGCTAATCACGCTAATCACGCTTATCACGCTGATCACGCTAATCACGCTTATCACGCTAATCACGCTTATCACGCTTATCACGCTAATCACGCTAATCACGCTTATCACGCTTATCACGCTTATCACGCTAATCACGCTAATCACGCTAATCACGCTTATCACGCTGATCACGCTAATCACGCTTATCACGCTTATCACGCTGATCACGCTTATCACGCTAATCACGCTAATCACGCTTATCACGCTTATCACGCTAATCACGCTAATCACGCTTATCACGCTTATCACGCTAATCACGCTAATCACGCTTATCACGCTGATCACGCTGATCACGCTGATCACGCTTATCACGCTTATCACGCTTATCACGCTAATCACGCTAATCACGCTTATCGCGCTTATCGCGCTTATCACGCTTATCACGCTTATCACGCTTATCACGCTAATCACGCTTATCACGCTTATCACGCTTATCACGCTTATCACGCTAATCACGCTAATCACGCTTATCACGCTGATCACGCTAATCACGCTTATCACGCTAATCACGCTTATCACGCTTATCACGCTAATCACGCTAATCACGCTTATCACGCTTATCACGCTTATCACGCTAATCACGCTAATCACGCTAATCACGCTTATCACGCTGATCACGCTAATCACGCTTATCACGCTTATCACGCTGATCACGCTTATCACGCTAATCACGCTAATCACGCTTATCACGCTAATCACGCTAATCACGCTTATCACGCTTATCACGCTAATCACGCTAATCACGCTTATCACGCTGATCACGCTAATCACGCTGATCACGCTTATCACGCTTATCACGCTTATCACGCTAATCACGCTTATCACGCTAATCACGCTTATCACGCTAATCACGCTTATCACGCTAATCACGCTTATCACGCTGATCACGCTAATCACGCTGATCACGCTTATCACGCTTATCACGCTTATCACGCTAATCACGCTTATCACGCTAATCACGCTTATCACGCTGATCACGCTTATCACGCTAATCACGCTAATCACGCTTATCACGCTGATCACGCTAATCACGCTTATCACGCTAATCACGCTAATCACGCTTATCACGCTTATCACGCTAATCACGCTAATCACGCTTATCACGCTGATCACGCTAATCACGCTGATCACGCTTATCACGCTAATCACGCTAATCACGCTTATCACGCTGATCACGCTAATCACGCTGATCACGCTAATCACGCTGATCACGCTAATCACGCTTATCACGCTTATCACGCTAATCACGCTTATCACGCTAATCACGCTTATCACGCTAATCACGCTTATCACGCTAATCACGCTTATCACGCTGATCACGCTAATCACGCTGATCACGCTTATCACGCTTATCACGCTTATCACGCTAATCACGCTTATCACGCTAATCACGCTTATCACGCTTATCACGCTTATCACGCTAATCACGCTAATCACGCTTATCACGCTAATCACGCTTATCACGCTGATCACGCTAATCACGCTGATCACGCTTATCACGCTTATCACGCTAATCACGCTAATCACGCTTATCACGCTTATCACGCTAATCACGCTTATCACGCTTATCACGCTTATCACGCTAATCACGCTTATCACGCTTATCACGCTAATCACGCTTATCACGCTGATCACGCTAATCACGCTGATCACGCTTATCACGCTTATCACGCTTATCACGCTAATCACGCTTATTACGCTTATCGCGCTTATCACGCTTATCACGCTTATCACGCTTATCACGCTAATCACGCTAATCACGCTAATCACGTGCTCAAATAATGACACTACAGTAAAAACCTACCTTACCTACCTGCTCCACTCCGACCTCCCCCAGCCCTTACCCACCTGCTCCACTCCGACCTCCCCCAGCCCTTACCCACCTGCTCCACTCCGACCTCCCCCAGCCCTTACCTTCCTGCTCCACTCCGACCTCCCCCAGCCCTTACCCACCTGCTCCACTCCGACCTCCCCCAGCCCTTACCCACCTGCTCCACTCCGACCTCCCCCAGCCCTTACCTTCCTGCTCTGAACTCTTGAATCTCACCTGTTTTGTCTTTGCAGTTATTACCACAACCCCGGCTCCGCCCGTGACTCCGCCCACGACTCCGCCCAGTCGGTCCAGTCGGTCCGCTGCCCCTCGTCCTGGACTCGGTGCTGGAGTCCTGATCTGTGTGGCCGTGGTGCTTGTTACAGTCTGAGAGAAGGTCCTGCGGGGTCTCCTCGTTCTATCATCTCTTCTGCTCTGCTCGGCCCCGCCCCCCTGACTGAACGGCCACGCCCCCCTGACTGAACGGCCCCCGGACTGAACGGCTCCGCCCCCTGACTGAACGGCTCCGCCCTCCTGACTGAACGGCCCCGCCCCCTGACTGAACTGATTAAGAGCTTCTTAAAACTATTTTCTAAGACATTCAACGTCATTTTAACCTCTTAACTCCCGCCTGAACCGAGAGCATTTTCTCCAGTTCAGCTTTACCCAAATCCTGTAGGCCAGTGTAACGCCTCATTTGAAAGCTAAGACCAACAAAACTCCTCTAAATGGATCTTTTTCCTCATGTCATCACTTTTTTTTTTCATGAATTTTTTGGGGGGGGGGTTTCAACTCATTTTTTGTCAAAGTTTTCTCACTTTTTTGTCACATTTCCATCATTGTTTTCGTCTCAGTTTTGTTGCTATTTTCACAACTTTTTTCCAAAAGCTTCTGGAAAAAACTGTGAAAATAGCAACAAAACTGAGACGAAAACAATGATGGAAATGTGACAAAAAAGTGAGGAAAAATGTATGAAAAAGTTACAAAAATGAGTGTAATACCCAACAAAAAAATGATGGAAAAGAATCTGATGACGTGAGGAAAAAGCTCCTCTCGGTTCAGGCGGGAGTTAAGAGGTTAAATCCAAACAATCATAAAAAGACGGATGAATTTGTGAAGACTTTATTCAGTGTAGGTTTGTTTCCTCTAATAACTAAAGCGAGTAGAATCACATCCCACTGTGCCACTTTAATTGACAACGTTTTTTCTAATGAAATAGAAAATGATACAGTGGTTTAATGATAAATGACATCAGTGATCACAAAAATAATCACCGAAAAAATGAACCAGGAAACATGCACTGGTTTAGAAGCGTAAAAACTGAAAACCATTGATTCCCATCAAAGCAGGAATGGAGTCATTTATACAGAGAGAATGACACTAATAAAGCAGACGAGGAGTTTGCGAGAGATAAAAATTGCCCAATGAGGAAATACTGTAAAAACAGACAGTGTAAGGAAAACCCACGTCTAAGGGTTTGCTAAATGCAAGAAAAAAATCTCTTTACAAAAACTTTATAAATAACAGAACAAAAGAAGCTGAGGATAAATATAAGAAATATAAAAATCAATTGACAAGTATTGTTAGAATATGTAAACAAGAGCAGGGCCGTCGGACTGGGGGGGTAAAGGGTACTGAGTACCCAGGGCCCAGAGCAGGGGAGGGGCCTCAAAAATGCTGCAGAAAGTGTTCTGTGTTGCACTTTCTAACTTTCCTCATAATTGATACTATAAGAACTGAACAACCGGCTGAAATACAGTGGCTGCTACACAGAATTTTGCACAAACAATAATGATGATAATATCTCAGGCCCCGACACCCCTTTAAACATGAGCCACATGGTTCAGCACCAGCTTCAGCTCAGCAGTGACTCTGATGAGGTGGATTCTGTAATGTAATGACACAGAGCTATGAGGAAAGACAGATCTTAGTCTGGCCTCGCTCTTATGTGTTTTTATTTAACACGAGCCTGTTCTAGTGGAGCTGAGAGAAAACTTTCTGTCATAAATGACATTTAAACATGAGGCGAGTCCTGCCTCTGCCTGCGCTGAGTCAGAGACGGAGCTCCTTCTCTCCTTGTTTTAACCTCTAAAGTTAGCTCGAGCCGTTTAACCTATTCCAGCGTAACTTTATACAACAACAATTTACTGACAACACACTTAAAGGCTTCAAACATGGTGAGACTAAATCAGACTGAAGCCTTTGAGTTTTGTGTTCAGTCCTGAGGGCTGCAGAGACGTCATAGTGTCATCATTTATGTAAAATAGTATTTTAAAGCCTATTTTAAAGTCACACATGTGTTTTTCTCAGCACAAATATCCCATGTCCTGGTGCAGTCGTCCTGTTTAAATATCTGTCACTACAGGATTAAAGATTATTCAGTTTCTGTAACTGAAGCCAAATCAGATGCAATTTCAAGTCAAACATTTGAAACAAACAAACCATGACCTCAGTACACATTGGATTGGACATATGTTTGTGTTTGAAGCACTTTTTTGGCCGACCCATTATTTTCACTTAGTTAATGTATATATAATAAAGTTCTAATAGAAAATAAATGAACTGCACTGTCAAACCACTAAACCACTGTCATGTGGTCAAAGAACATAGAATCTCAATTTTATATATGGGGGTCCACCAAGATAGTTTGTACCCAGGGCCCAGAATTTGGTGCTCCGCCCCTGAACAAGAGCACTATATTAAGTTGTTAGACAACAATAAGAATAATATAAAAGGCTTATGGAATATCTTAAAGAATGATTAATTATCCACAATATTTCAAAGATGAGGACAGAACTACAAATAATATGAATGAAGAAGTCGATACATTGAATAAATTCTTCGTCAGTGTTGGACTGAACCTTGCTGATATATTAATGAATGAATTAGAACATTATGGGATTAGGGGGGAGCACTACAGTGGGTCACCAGTTACTTGTTGTCGAGAAATTGTGTGTGGTTTACCTCGGGGATCCATTCTGGACCCAAAATAGTTCAGTTTGTACAAAAACGACATTTGTAAAACACCTCAAATTCTTAGATTTATCTTGTTTGCAGACGATACTAATGTTTTTGCTTCAGGAGACGACTTAAAGACACAAGCAAAGCACATTTTAAACGTCAAAGCTCGACATACCCTATACTGCTCTCTTATACTGCCCTATTTATACTATTGTACTGTGGTTCGGGGTAGTACTACAAAAACACAGTAAAATAAATGCTTTTAAATGAGATCTGGAATTAGACCATATCGCGTACATCGGGATATTTCAAATTCACATAAGCTTTTAACCTCTTAACTCCCGCCTGAACCGAGAGGATCTTTTTCCTCCAGATTTTTTTTCCATCATTTTTTTGGTTGGGTATTCAACTCATTTTTGTAACTTTTTTGTCATTTTTTGTCACATTTTTGTTGTTTTTTCGTAAATTTTTTTAATCACATTTTTGTCATTTTTGTGTCACATTTTTGTCATTTTTTGTCAATTTCTTGTGACATTTTTGCCCATCATTGTTTTCGTCTCAGTTTTGTTGCTATTTTCTCACCTTTTTTCCAGAAGCTTTTGGATTGGGGTGAAGCCAAACTGGAGAAAATGTGCTCGGTTCAGGCGGGAGTTAAGGGGTTAAGTTAACATAAAGAAACAGGTCATCTTTTTTAAGTTTATCTTAAATTGAGCACCTTTTATTTAGTATTTAGTATATAAACAGAAAAAGATTGACCTATTTCATTTTCTGGGCTGTTTTATCCAAGATATTTGGTTTTATTAAATGTGCCCCTTCTGGAGCTTTGTTACAGTGTTTATGTTACATTTTATAAAGTTTTCAAAAAAACTACTCGTATTCGGCTTTGATTTTGACTGGACATTTAATTTCACAGCTCTCACTTTGCGGAAAAAATATCGGGATATATATCGTATATCGATATTCAGCCTAAATATATCGGGATATGACTTTTGGTCCATATCGCCCAGACCTAAAACTTCGGGGGGGGGTTTGTTGATGGGGAGCCAATGCCCTCTTCAACTGGCCCGCTCTACACCCTGGCTTTTTAACACCAGGGGGAAGTTTGCTCGGTGGAGGGCCGGGTTTCTTCATCGTCAAAAGACCAAGGGCCGGACCCTCCAATTGATGCAATTGAAGTAAAGCATCACTTTCTACATGTGCCAGTGTTTTACATCAGACACACTGGGAAAATGTCCATCTTAAATTAGATAAATGACTTAAAATCACTTGAATAAAGGTGTTTCTTATGTTAAATTTGAGTCGGGTTGAACTCATCTAACATCAGACAAACACGCTAATGCCAATGGAACAATAGAAATCCCACTGGAAATCAGGACAATTAACTTTTACTGTAAAAAATATTTATTTTTCACTTAAAATGATACAAAATAATCTGAATTAAGAAAAAACTTGAGCTTGTTCCATTGGCCAGAATAGGTTATATCTGCTCTAAGGCCAGACCAAATCCACTCCTTTAGATTTAATCTCTTAATTCAAGTTGATTTAAGTCATTTCTACCTATAGATGAGTATTCTTTTAGGATTATAGTCTAAAAGGCTGCTCTGCTAAGACATTTTAAGGAATTGACAGTATTTTTAACATTTCTAGAGTACTTTAACAAGCATTTCATCTCAGATTTGGGTCATAATGTTTCTCAAAGTCATCTCGAGGGCCAGAGTTTGGTGATGGAGGGCCGGTTTTGGCCCCCGGGCCTGACGTTGCTTACCCCTGCACTACACTATGCAGGGCTTAACTACTTATTACACATTACATAATTCATTGTACATTAAAAAAAAGAAAGAAAAAAAGTTAACTTTGTTTGGCCTTGATTGAAACCATCTGTACGTCAGTAATGATGGCCGTCTGTCACTCGCTTTGCACCAAACATCGTACATGTAACCAGACTGTTGTTGTAGTTGTGCTTCGCTTCTGTTTCTGTTAATTATGTGAACATTTCATAAAGTGCTTTGTGAAATATAATGTGTAAAGTTAAATACGGGTACGTTGTGTACACGTGTGATGCTGTACATGCAATAATGTTCTTTTGCACTATTGTTGTGATTTACATTTTTATTGTAATGATTTTGGGGCTTTTGCTTCGGCCCACTCCTTTTGAGCAGAAATCCTACTGCTCAAATAAACAAACTAAACTACCATGGTCTGGGTGAATACTCGATTCTTGCCCGGCCAATGTTAAGTAACAGTTTAATCAAGTTCTATATCATCATAATTGAGATTGAACTACTTTTAGGTAAAACTGATTAAAAAGTGAAATGACTCAAATAAGCAAACAGCCCCAAAGAACAGTTTCAGTTCTCGGGACGCTGGTATAAGCGGGATAAGGCACAGCGAGGCGTCCATTATCAGAAATAACTGGACTCATCGGACGGTTCACGCCTCCGCCTCGTTGTGCTACGTGTTACGTTTTATGTTAAAGGTCAAATGTATTTATAAAGCACATTTACAAAGTGCTGAACAGGCAATACCAAATTTCAACAAACCTGACATTAGTTTTATGTGGGGAAAGTCCTTTCTACTGACATCACTCATGTTTTTGAATTGTAGCGACTCAAAGCCCTAATGTCGCTGAGAGGAAAAGCTCGGGTTCGGTCTCTTTGTTTGATGAAAACAATGATGGAAATGTGACAAAAATGACCCAAAAATTGACGAAAAAATGAAGAAAAAAATTGATAAAAATTGGACACAAAAAAAGTGACAAATGTGATTAAAAAAAATGATGAAAAAATATAGATAAAAATTGGACAAAAAAATGACAAAAAAAGACAGAAAATGTGACAAAAGTGATTAAAAAAATGGACGAAAAAATTGATAAAAATTTGACAAAAAATGACAAAAATGTGATAAAAATTGGACCAAAAAAAAAAGTGACAAATGTGATTAAAAAATAACGGGGGGAAAATGATAAAAATGTGACAAAAAAATGACAAAAAATCACAAAAAAAATCACAAAATGAGTTGAACACCCACCAAAAAATGATGGGGAAAAAAATCTCCTCTCGGTTCAGTCGGGAGTTAAGAGGTTAATATCAGTCACTGGGTCCATGATCTGTCTGTACATGTACAAGGTTAAACTCAAAAACAAAATAATTTTCCCTCTATATCACATGATCGTCCTTTTCAGCGCTGTGATGTGACCTGAAACCCTTTACCTTTTATAAACTCATCATGGTGTGATTATAAATGTGATGAAAGTCAGACAGAGGCGGTTTGTTTATACCAGTGATGTAATGTGATACAAAAGTAATAATATTCATAATTTAAATACAGTTCCATATAAATACATATTATATACAGAGGAACGTACAGATGTGTATGTACAGCTCAGTAAAAATATTCTGGTACATAAATAGATATATTTTGTATTTAGTAGAAACGTTTGGTGCGACTCCGTGTGTTTCCACGTGGGGGCAGCAGAGAGTCAGCGTCTGGTGCACAAGGAATCTGTGGAGGAAGAAAAGGAGATTTCAAAATCAGAAAGCAAATACAAGGATACTTATACTTATGGTGAGTGTGTACCTCTGTGTGGTGAGTGTGTACCTCTGTGTGTCCATTTTTGTCATTTTTTATCACATTTTTTTCATTTTTTTGTCAATTTTTTTTATAAAACTTTTGTCATTTTTTTGTCACATTTTTGCCACTTTTTCGTAAATTTTGATCACATTTTGTGTCATTTTTTTTGTCATTTTTTGTCCAATTTTTTATCAATTTTTTTTCATTTTTTCTTCAATTTTTTATAATTTTTTTTATAGTTTTTTGTCTTTTTTTTGTCACATTTTGTCCAATTTTTATCACATTTTTTGACATTTTTTTGTCAATTTTTTGTCATTTTTTTGTCACATTTTGTTCATTTTTTGATCATTTTTTTTATTTTTTATTTTTTAATTTTTTGTCTTTTTTTTTGCACATTTTGTTCATTTTTTGTTCATTTTTTTGTCACATTTTGTCCATTTTTTATCCAATTTTTTGTCATTTTTTTTGTTCAATTTTTTGTCACTTTTTCGTCAATTTTTTATCACATTTTGTTCATTTTTTGTCATTTTTTGTCCAATTTTTATCACATTTTTGTAACTTTTTTTTGTCCAATTTTTGTCATTTTTTTGCCACTTTTTCATCAATTTTTCGTCACTTTTTTGTCACATTTCCATCATTGTTTTCGTCTCAGTTTTGTTGCTGTGTGGTGTGTGTGTACCTCTGTGTGGTGTGTACCTCTGTGGTGAGTGTGTACCTCTGTGTGGTGAGTACCTCTGTGTGGTGAGTGAGTACCTCTGTGTGGTGAGTAGTTCTCGTAGATGGGACACAGATTTTCTTGGTCTCGGAGTTTCCGGGCTCTGAGGACGTCTCTGACGCACTGATGCAGGAACAGGAACTGAACCTGAGACAGAAACATCCGCACTGACTCATGAGCAGCAAATAACTTATCATAATGTAATCATTATATTCTCCTATGTGTTATTATAATGGCTCTATGTGAGTGTGTGTCACCTCCGTCTGCTCCATGTGAGAGCCTACAGCGCCCTCTGGTGGTGTGTTATAGTCTCTCTCACCTCCGTCTGCACCATGTGTGAGCCTACAGCGCCCTCTGGTGGTGTGTTATAGTCTCTCTCACCTCCGTCTGCTCCATGTGTGAGCCTACAGCGCCCTCTGGTGGTGTGTTATAGTCTCTCTCACCTCCGTCTGCTCCATGTGTGAGCCTACAGCGCCCTCTGGTGGTGTGTTATAGTCTCTCACCTCCGTCTGCTCCATGTGAGAGCCTACAGCGCCCTCTGGTGGTGTGTTATAGTCTCTCTCACCTCCGTCTGCACCATGTGTGAGCCTACAGCGCCCTCTGGTGGTGTGTTATAGTCTCTCTCACCTCCGTCTGCACCATGTGTGAGCCTACAGCGCCCTCTGGTGGTGTGTTATAGTCTCTCTCACCTCCGTCTGCTCCATGTGTGAGCCTACAGCGCCCTCTGGTGGTGTGTTATAGTCTCTCTCACCTCCGTCTGCTCCATGTGAGAGCCTACAGCGCCCTCTGGTGGTGTGTTATAGTCTCTCTCACCTCCGTCTGCACCATGTGAGAGCCTACAGCGCCCTCTGGTGGTGTGTTATAGTCTCTCTCACCTCCGTCTGCTCCATGTGAGAGCCTACAGCGCCCTCTGGTGGTGTGTTATAGTCTCTCTCACCTCCGTCTGCACCATGTGAGAGTCTACAGCGCCCTCTGGTGGTGTGTTATAGTCTCTCTCACCTCCGTCTGCTCCATGTGTGAGCCTACAGCGCCCTCTGGTGGTGAGTTATAGTCTCTCACCTCCGTCTGCTCCATGTGAGAGCCTACAGCGCCCTCTGGTGGTGAGTTATAGTCTCTCACCTCCGTCTGCACCATGTGTGAGCCTACAGCGCCCTCTGGTGGTGAGTTATAGTCTCTCACCTCCGTCTGCTCCATGTGAGAGCCTACAGCGCCCTCTGGTGGTGTGTTATAGTCTCTCTCACCTCCGTCTGCTCCATGTGAGAGCCTACAGCGCCCTCTGGTGGTGTGTTATAGTCTCTCTCACCTCCGTCTGCACCATGTGAGAGCCTACAGCGCCCTCTGGTGGTGAGTTATAGTCTCTCACCTCCGTCTGCTCCATGTGAGAGCCTACAGCGCCCTCTGGTGGTGTGTTATAGTCTCTCTCACCTCCGTCTGCACCATGTGAGAGCCTACAGCGCCCTCTGGTGGTGTGTTATAGTCTCTCTCACCTCCGTCTGCACCATGTGAGAGCCTACAGCGCCCTCTGGTGGTGTGTTATAGTCTCTCACCTCCGTCTGCACCATGTGAGAGCCTACAGCGCCCTCTGGTGGTGTGTTATAGTCTCTCACCTCCGTCTGCACCATGTGAGAGCCTACAGCGCCCTCTGGTGGTATGTTATAGTCTCTCACTTTTTGTCATTTTTTTGACATTTTTTTGGTCATTTTTTTGTCATTTTTTTGTCATTTTTTTGTCATTTTTTTGTCATTTTTTTGTCACTTTTTTGTCAATTTTTTGTCATTTTTTTGTCACTTTTTTGGTCATTTTTTTGTCATTTTTTTGTCATTTTTTTGTCACTTTTTTGTCAATTTTTTGTCATTTTTTTGTCACTTTTTTGTCAATTTTTGTCACATTTTTGTCATTTTTTTGTCATTTTTTTGTCATTTTTTTGTCACTTTTTTGTCAATTTTTTGTCATTTTTTTGTCACTTTTTTGTAATTTTTTTGTCACTTTTTTGTAATTTTTTTGTCATTTTTTTGTCATTTTTTTGTCATTTTTTGTCATTTTTTTGTCATTTTTTTGTCATTTTTTTGTCATTTTTTTGTCAATTTTTTGTCATTTTTTTGTCACTTTTTTGTTATTTTTTTGTCACATTTTTGTCACATTTTTGTCACATTTTTGTAATTTTTTGTCATTTTTTTGTCACTTTTTTGTAATTTTTTTGTCATTTTTTGTCATTTTTTTGTCACTTTTTGTAATTTTTTTGTCATTTTTTTGTCATTTTTTTGTCATTTTTTGTCATTTTTTGTCATTTTTTTGTCATTTTTTTGTCATTTTTTTGTCATTTTTTTGTCATTTTTTTGTCACTTTTTTGGGGTTGAAAGAAAAGCATCCAAAACCAAAAATGCGCTGAAAAAGCAACAAAAAAGTGACAAAAAACACAACGAAAAAGTGACGAAAAAGCAACAAAAAAATGAGGCGTTACAGTGTTGCTCTCCAGTCAAGAAGCTTTTAGATTTGGGCAAAGCCGAACTGGAGAAAATGCTCTCGGTTTAGGCGGGGGGTCAGAGGTTAACATGTGTATTTGTGGAAGTGTCGCATTTACGCTAATTTGGGCCAGACTGACCAGAGTCCAGGGCTGGTTTTCAGTCCCAGTCCGGCCCTGTGAGAGCCTACAGCGCCCTCTGGTGGTGTGTTATAGTCTCTCACCTCCGTCTGCACCATGTGAGAGCCTACAGCGCCCTCTGGTGGTGTGTTATAGTCTCTCTCACCTCCGTCTGCACCATGTGTGAGCCTACAGCGCCCTCTGGTGGTGTGTTATAGTCTCTCTCACCTCCGTCTGCACCATGTGAGAGCCTACAGCGCCCTCTGGTGGTGTGTTATAGTCTCTCTCACCTCCGTCTGCACCATGTGAGAGCCTACAGCGCCCTCTGGTGGTGTGTTATAGTCTCTCACCTCCGTCTGCTCCATGTGAGAGCCTACAGCGCCCTCTGGTGGTGTGTTATAGTCTCTCTCACCTCCGTCTGCACCATGTGTGAGCCTACAGCGCCCTCTGGTGGTGTGTTATAGTCTCTCTCACCTCCGTCTGCACCATGTGTGAGCCTACAGCGCCCTCTGGTGGTGTGTTATAGTCTCTCTCACCTCCGTCTGCACCATGTGAGAGCCTACAGGGACTGGACTGGTCACATGTCCTGTATTCTGGAAGAGCACAGAAGGGCCACTGGCTCCACCGGTCTGGCCCCTCACTTTACCCTCACCCCCGGGTGTAACCGAGCTTTACCCAAATCTAAAAGCTTCACCTCTTAACTCCCGCCTGAACCGAGAGGATCTTTTCCCTCACGTCATCACATTTTTTTCCATGATTTTTTTGTTGGGCATTCAACTCATTTTGTAACTCATTTTTTTGTCATTTTTTTGTCATTTTTTTTGTCATTTTTTCGTCATTTTTTCATAATTTTTTGTCTTTTTTTGGTCGATTTTTTGTCATTTTTTAAATCAAATTTTTATCAAATTTTTGTCATTTTTGTGTCAAATTTTTATCACATTTTTATCAAATTTTAATCAAATTTTTGTCATTTTTTGTCATTTTTTTGTCACTTTTTTGTCATTTTTTTGTCACTTTTTTGTAATTTTTTTGTCACTTTTTGTCACTTTTTTGTCATTTTTTTGTCATTTTTTCGTCACTTTTTTGTCTTTTTTTGGTCGTTTTTTTTTCATTTTTTGAATCAAATTTTTATGAATTTTTTGTCATTTTTTTGTCACTTTTTTGTCACTTTTTTGTCACTTTTTTGTCATTTTTTTGTCACTTTTTTGTCACTTTTTTTGTCACTTTTTTGTCATTTTTTTGTCACTTTTTTGTCACTTTTTTGTCACTTTTTTTGTCACTTTTTTTGTCACTTTTTTGTCATTTTTTTGTCATTTTTTTGTCACTTTTTTGTCACTTTTTTGTCACTTTTTTGTCATTTTTTTGTCATTTTTTTGTCACTTTTTTGTCACTTTTTTGTCACTTTTTTGTCACTGTTTTGTCACTTTTTTGTCACTTTTTTGTCATTTTTTTGTCACTTTTTGTCACTTTTTGTCATTTTTTTGTCATTTTTTTGTCACTTTTTTGTCACTTTTTTGTCACTTTTTTGTCACTTTTTTGTCACTTTTTTTGTCACTTTTTTGTCACTTTTTTGTCATTTTTTTGTCACTTTTTCGTCATTTTTTTGTCACTTTTTGGTCAATTTTTTATCAAATTTTAATCAAATTTTTATCAAATTTTTGTCATTTTTTGTCATTTTTTTGTCACTTTTTTGTCACTTTTTGTCACTTTTTTGTCATGTTTTTGTCATTTTTTTGTCACTTTTTCGTCACTTTTTTGTCATTTTTTTGTCATTTTTTTGTCATTTTTTTGTCATTTTTTTGTCACTTTTTTGTCACTTTTTTGTCACTTTTTTTGTCACTTTTTTGTCATTTTTTTGTCACTTTTTGTCACTTTTTGTCACTTTTTTGTCATTTTTTTGTCACTTTTTTGTCACTTTTTTGTCACTTTTTTTGTCACTTTTTTGTCATTTTTTTGTCACTTTTTTGTCACTTTTTTGTCAGTTTTTTGTCATTTTTTTGTCATTTTTTTGTCATTTTTTTGTCAGTTTTTTGTCACTTTTTCGTCACTTTTTTGTCAATTTTTTTTATCACTTTTTAATCAATTTTTTGTCATTTTTTTGTCAATTTTTCATGAATTTTTGTCTTTTTTTGGTCGATTTTTTGTCATTTTTTTGTCAAATTTTTATCACATTTTTGTCACTTTTTTTGTCACTTTTTTGTCATTTTTTTGTCATTTTTTTGTCACTTTTTTGTCACTTTTTTGTCACTTTTTTGTCATTTTTTTGTCATTTTTTTGTCATTTTTTTGTCACTTTTTTGTCACTTTTTTGTCACTTTTTTGTCACTGTTTTGTCACTTTTTTGTCACTTTTTTGTCATTTTTTTGTCACTTTTTGTCACTTTTTGTCATTTTTTTGTCATTTTTTTGTCACTTTTTTGTCACTTTTTTGTCACTTTTTTGTCACTTTTTTGTCACTTTTTTTGTCACTTTTTTGTCACTTTTTTGTCATTTTTTTGTCACTTTTTCGTCATTTTTTTGTCACTTTTTGGTCAATTTTTTATCAAATTTTAATCAAATTTTTATCAAATTTTTGTCATTTTTTGTCATTTTTTTGTCACTTTTTTGTCACTTTTTTGTCACTTTTTTGTCATGTTTTTGTCATTTTTTTGTCACTTTTTCGTCACTTTTTTGTCATTTTTTTGTCATTTTTTTGTCATTTTTTTGTCATTTTTTTGTCACTTTTTTGTCACTTTTTTGTCACTTTTTTTGTCACTTTTTTGTCATTTTTTTGTCACTTTTTGTCACTTTTTGTCACTTTTTTGTCATTTTTTTGTCACTTTTTTGTCACTTTTTTGTCACTTTTTTGTCACTTTTTTTGTCACTTTTTTGTCATTTTTTTGTCACTTTTTTGTCACTTTTTTGTCACTTTTTTGTCATTTTTTTGTCATTTTTTAGTCATTTTTTTGTCAGTTTTTTGTCAGTTTTTTGTCACTTTTTTTGTCATTTTTTTGTCACTTTTTGTCACTTCTTGTCACTTTTTTGTCATTGTTTTGTCACTTTTTTGTCACTTTTTTGTCACTTTTTTGTCACTTTTTTGTCACTTTTTTTGTCACTTTTTTGTCACTTTTTTGTCATTTTTTTGTCACTTTTTCGTCATTTTTTTGTCACTTTTTCGTCAATTTTTTATCAAATTTTAATCAAATTTTTATCAAATTTTTGTCATTTTTTGTCATTTTTTTGTCACTTTTTTGTCACTTTTTTGTCATTTTTTTGTCATTTTTTTGTCATTTTTTTGTCATTTTTTTGTCACTTTTTTGTCACTTTTTTGTCACTTTTTTTGTCACTTTTTTGTCATTTTTTTGTCACTTTTTGTCACTTTTTGTCACTTTTTTGGCACTTTTTTGTCACTTTTTTGTCATTTTTTTGTCACTTTTTCGTCATTTTTTTGTCACTTTTTCGTCAATTTTTTATCAAATTTTAATCAAATTTTTATCAAATTTTTGTCATTTTTTGTCATTTTTTTGTCACTTTTTTGTCACTTTTTTGTCATTTTTTTGTCACTTTTTCGTCACTTTTTTGTCAATTTTTTTTATCACTTTTTAATCAATTTTTTGTCATTTTTTTGTCAATTTTTCATGAATTTTTGTCTTTTTTTGGTCGATTTTTTGTCATTTTTTTGTCAAATTTTTATCACATTTTTGCCACTTTTTTCGTCACTTTTTTGTCACATTTCCATTATTGTTTTCGTCTCAGTTTTGTTGCTATTTTCTCACCTTTTTTCCAGAAGCTTTTGGATTGGGGTAAAGCCAAACTGGAGAAAATGCCCTCGGTTCAGGCGGGAGTTAAGGGGTTGAAAGAAAAGCATCCAAAAACAAAAATGTGCTGGAAAAGCAACAAAATGTGAAGAAAACGTGACGACAAAGCAACAAAAAAATGAGGCGTTACAGTGTTGCTCTCCAGTCAGGAAGCTTTTAGATTTGGGCAAAGCCGAACTGGAGAAAATGCTCTTGGTTAAGGCGGGGGGTCAGAGAGCCTACAGCGCCCTTTGGTGGTGTGTTATAGTCTCTCTCACCTCCGTCTGCACCATGTGTGAGCCTACAGCGCCCTCTGGTGGTGTGTTATAGTCTCTCTCACCTCCGTCTGCACCATGTGTGAGTCTACAGCGCCCTCTGGTGGTGTGTTATAGTCTCTCTCACCTCCGTCTGCGCCATGTGTGAGCCTACAGCGCCCTCTGGTGGTGTGTTATAGCCTCTCTCACCTCCGTCTGCGCCATGTGAGAGCCTACAGCGCCCTCTGGTGGTGTGTTATAGTCTCTCTCACCTCCGTCTGCACCATGTGTGAGTCTACAGCGCCCTCTGGTGGTGTGTTATAGTCTCTCTCACCTCCGTCTGCGCCATGTGAGAGCCTACAGCGCCCTCTGGTGGTGTGTTATAGTCTCTCTCACCTCCGTCTGCACCATGTGAGAGCCTACAGCGCCCTCTGGTGGTGTGTTATAGTCTCTCTCACCTCCGTCTGCACCATGTGTGAGCCTACAGCGCCCTCTGGTGGTGTGTTATAGTCTCTCTCACCTCCGTCTGCACCATGTGTGAGTCTACAGCGCCCTCTGGTGGTGTGTTATAGTCTCTCTCACCTCCGTCTGCGCCATGTGAGAGCCTACAGCGCCCTCTGGTGGTGTGTTATAGTCTCTCTCACCTCCGTCTGCACCATGTGAGAGCCTACAGCGCCCTCTGGTGGTGTGTTATAGTCTCTCTCACCTCCGTCTGCACCATGTGTGAGCCTACAGCGCCCTCTGGTGGTGTGTTATAGTCTCTCTCACCTCCGTCTGCACCATGTGAGAGCCTACAGCGCCCTCTGGTGGTGTGTTATAGTCTCTCTCACCTCCGTCTGCACCATGTGAGAGCCTACAGCGCCCTCTGGTGGTGTGTTATAGTCTCTCTCACCTCCGTCTGCACCATGTGTGAGCCTACAGCGCCCTCTGGTGGTGTGTTATAGTCTCTCACCTCCGTCTGCACCATGTGAGAGCCTACAGCGCCCTCTGGTGGTGTGTTATAGTCTCTCTCACCTCCGTCTGCACCATGTGAGAGCCTACAGCGCCCTCTGGTGGTGTGTTATAGTCTCTCACCTCCGTCTGCACCATGTGAGAGCCTACAGCGCCCTCTGGTGGTGTGTTATAGTCTCTCTCACCTCCGTCTGCACCATGTGAGAGCCTACAGCGCCCTCTGGTGGTGTGTTATAGTCTCTCTCACCTCCGTCTGCACCATGTGAGAGCCTACAGCGCCCTCTGGTGGTGTGTTATAGTCTCTCTCACCTCCGTCTGCACCATGTGTGAGCCTACAGCGCCCTCTGGTGGTGTGTTATAGCCTCTCTCACCTCCGTCTGCACCATGTGAGAGCCTACAGCGCCCTCTGGTGGTGTGTTATAGCCTCTCTCACCTCCGTCTGCACCATGTGAGAGCCTACAGCGCCCTCTGGTGGTGTGTTATAGTCTCTCTCACCTCCGTCTGCACCATGTGAGAGCCTACAGCGCCCTCTGGTGGTGTGTTATAGTCTCTCTCACCTCCGTCTGCACCATGTGAGAGCCTACAGCGCCCTCTGGT
This sequence comes from Gobius niger, assembly GCF_951799975.1. Taxonomy (NCBI): domain Eukaryota; kingdom Metazoa; phylum Chordata; class Actinopteri; order Gobiiformes; family Gobiidae; genus Gobius; species Gobius niger. The sequence goes on along the minus strand of NW_027639209.1, from coordinate 5,131 downwards.
GGTGTGTTATAGTCTCTCTCACCTCCGTCTGCACCATGTGAGAGCCTACAGCGCCCTCTGGTGGTGTGTTATAGTCTCTCTCACCTCCGTCTGCACCATGTGTGAGCCTACAGCGCCCTCTGGTGGTGTGTTATAGTCTCTCTCACCTCCGTCTGCACCATGTGAGAGCCTACAGCGCCCTCTGGTGGTGTGTTATAGTCTCTCACCTCCGTCTGCACCATGTGTGAGTCTACAGCGCCCTCTGGTGGTGTGTTATAGTCTCTCACCTCCGTCTGCACCATGTGAGAGCCTACAGCGCCCTCTGGTGGTGTGTTATAGTCTGTCTCACCTCCGTCTGCACCATGTGAGAGCCTACAGCGCCCTCTGGTGGTGTGTTATAGTCTGTCTCACCTCCGTCTGCACCATGTGAGAGCCTACAGCGCCCTCTGGTGGTGTGTTATAGTCTCTCTCACCTCCGTCTGCACCATGTGAGAGTCTACAGCGCCCTCTGGTGGTGTGTTATAGTCTGTCTCACCTCCGTCTGCACCATGTGAGAGCCTACAGCGCCCTCTGGTGGTGTGTTATAGTCTCTCTCACCTCCGTCTGCACCATGTGTGAGCGGTGAAGCCTCAGGTCGAACACGCAGCCGTAAACGTCCACACAGTCTCTGGAGTCGAGCTGCTGCAGGACCCGGTCCAGGACGATGAAGGTCCCGGTGCGGCCCACGCCCGCGCTGTAGGAATATAATATATATAACTTATCTATATAGTAAACAAGACCCAGCCCGCGCTATAGGAATATAATATATATATATAACCTATTTATATAGTAAACAACACCCACGGCCGCGCTTCTGTAATTTGAACTAGTTATTTTCTAAAGTCCCTCTGAGTGAGTCGTCGTCTCTCTTATGTCACAGACTAAACCCTAACCCCCTGTAAACCCTAACCCGCCTTTTGGTCATTTTTTGTCAAATTTTTATCACATTTTTGTAATTGTTTAGTAATTTTTTTGTCACATTTTAGTAAAAAAAATAATCATTTTTTAGTCAATTTTTTGTTAAATTTTAGTAATTTTTTTGTCAACTTTTTGTCTATTTTGGTCAATTTTTAATCAAATTTTTGTCAAATTTTTACCAAAGTTTTGTCCTGTTTCTGTAATTTTTTGTCACATTTTTTTTCCTTTTTTTTGTCAATTTTTTATCAATTTTTCTTTAATTTTTTGTCATATTTTTGTAAAATTTTTTGTCTTTTTTTTTCAAATTTTTATCAAATTTTTGTCATTTTTTCATCATTTTTTTGTCACTTTTTGTCGTTTGTAATTTGAACTAGTTATTTTCTAAAGTCCCTCTGAGTGAGTCGTCGTCCCTCTTATGTCACAGACTAAACCCTAACCCCCCCTGTAAACCCTCACCCCCCTGTAAACCCTCACCCCCCTGTAAACCCTAACCCCCTGTAAACCCTCACCCCCCTTGTAAACCCTAACCCCCCCTTTAAACCCTACCCCCTGTAAACCCTAACCCCCTGTAAACCCTCACCCCCCTGTAAACCCAAACCCCCCTGTAAACCCTAACCCCCTGTAAACTCTAACCCCCTGTAAACCCTAACCCCCTGTAAACCCTAACCCCCCTGTAAACCCAAACCCCCCTGTAAACCCTCACCCCCTGTAAACTCTAACCCCCTGTAAACCCTCACCCCCTGTAAACCCTAACCCCCTGTAAACCCTCACCCCCTGTAAACCCTCACCCCCCTGTAAACCCTCACCCCCTGTAAACCCTCACCCCCCTGTAAACCCTCACCCCCTGTAAACCCTCACCCCCCTGTAAACCCTCACCCCCCTGTAAACCCTCACCCCCCTGTAAACCCTCACCCCCCTGTAAACCCTCACCCCCTGTAAACCCTCACCCCCCTGTAAACCCTCACCCCCCCTGTAAACCCTAACCCCCCTGTAAACCCAAACCCCCCTGTAAACCCTAACCCCCCTGTAAACCCTAACCCCCCTGTAAACCCTAACCCCCCTGTAAACCCTAACCCCCCTGTAAACCCTAACCCCCCTGTAAACCCTAACCCCCCTTTTGGTCATTTTTTGTCAAATTTTTATCACATTTTTGTCCTGTTTTTGTAATTTTTTGTCACATTTTTGTAAAAAAAAAAACAAGAACCAAGACCCACGCCCGCACTGTAGGAATATAATATATATAACTTATCTATATAGTAAACAAGACCCAGCCCGCGCTATAGGAATATAATATATATATATAACGTATTTATATAGTGAACAAGACCCACGGCCGCGCTTCTGTAATTTGAACTAGTTATTTTCTAAAGTCCCTCTGAGTGAGTGTTCGTCTCTCTTATGTCACAGACTAAACCCGAACCCCCTGTAAACCCTAACCCCCCTTTTGGTCATTTTTTTGTCAAATTTTAGTAAAAAAAATAAATATATTTTTTGTAAATTTTTTGTCAAATTTTTATCAAATTTTTTTCAAATTTTTATCAAATTTTTGTCCTGTTTCTGTAATTTTTTGTCACATTTTTTTTTCTTTTCAATTTTTTTTTATCAATTTTTTGTCATTTTTTGTTACATTTTAGTAATTTTTTTGTCACATTTTTGGTCTTTTTTTTCAATTTTTTATCAATTTTTCTTTCGTTTTTTGTCATATTTTTGTAATTTTTTTTGTCTTTGTCAAATTTTTATCAAACTTTCATCATTTTTTCATCATTTTTTCGTCACTTTTTGTCATTTGTAATTTGAACGAGTTATTTTCTAAAGTCCCTCTGAGTGAGTCGTCGTCCCTCTTATGTCACAGACTAAACCCTAACCCCCCCTGTAAACCCTCACCCCCCTGTAAACCCTAACCCCCCCTGTAAACCCTCACCCCCCTGTAAACCCTAACCCCCTGTAAACCCTAACCCCCCCTGTAAACCCTCACCCCCCTGTAAACCCTAACCCCCCTGTAAACCCAAACCCCCCTGTAAACCCTAACCCCCTGTAAACTCTAACCCCCTGTAAACCCTAACCCCCTGTAAACCCTAACCCCCCCTTTAAACCCTACCCCCTGTAAACCCTAACCCCCTGTAAACCCTCACCCCCCTGTAAACCCTAACCCCCCTGTAAACCCAAACCCCCCTGTAAACCCTAACCCCCTGTAAACTCTAACCCCCTGTAAACCCTAACCCCCTGTAAACCCTAACCCCCCTGTAAACCCTAACCCCCCTGTAAACCCTCACCCCCTGTAAACTCTAACCCCCTGTAAACCCTCACCCCCTGTAAACCCTAACCCCCTGTAAACCCTCACCCCCCTTTAAACCCTACCCCCTGTAAACCCTCACCCCCTGTAAACCCTAACCCCTGTAAACCCTCACCCCCCTTTAAACCCTACCCCCTGTAAACCCTCACCCCCCTGTAAACCCTCACCCCCCCCTGTAAACCCTAACCCCCCTGTAAACCCTCACCCCCCCTGTAAACCCTAACCCCCCTGTAAACCCTAACACCCTGTAAACCCTAACCCCCTGTAAACTCTAACCCCCTGTAAACCCTAACCCCCTGTAAACCCTAACCCCCTGTAAACCCTAACCCCCTGTAAACCCTAACCCCCTGTAAACCCTAACCCCCTGTAAACCCTAACCCCCCCTGTAAACCCTAACCCCCCCTGTAAACCCTAACCCCCTGTAAACCCTAACCCCCCCTGTAAACCCTAACCCCCCTGTAAACCCTAACCCCCTGTAAACCCTCACCCCCTGTAAACCCTAACCCCCCCTGTAAACCCTAACCCCCTGTAAACCCTCACCCCCCCTGTAAACCCTAACCCCCTGTAAACCCTAACCCCCCCTGTAAACCCTAACCCCCCTGTAAACCCTCACCCCCCCTGTAAACCCTAACCCCCTGTAAACCCTAACCCCCCCTGTAAACCCTAACCCCCCTGTAAACCCTAACCCCCCCTGTAAACCCTAACCCCCTGTAAACCCTCACCCCCCCTGTAAACCCTAACCCCCTGTAAACCCTAACCCCCCTGTAAACCCTAACCCCCCCTGTAAACCCTAACCCCCCCTGTAAACCCTCACCCCCTGTAAACCCTAACCCCCCTGTAAACCCTAACCCCCTGTAAACCCTAACCCCCCCTGTAAACCCTAACCCCCCTGTAAACCCTCACCCCCTGTAAACCCTAACCCCCCTGTAAACCCTAACCCCCCTGTAAACCCTAACCCCCCTGTAAACCCTAACCCCCCTGTAAACCCTAACCCCCCCTGTAAACCCTAACCCCCCCTGTAAACCCTCACCCCCTGTAAACCCTAACCCCCCTGTAAACCCTAACCCCCTGTAAACCCTAACCCCCCCTGTAAACCCTAACCCCCCTGTAAACCCTAACCCCCCCTGTAAACCCTAACCCCCCCTGTAAACCCTAACCCCCCTGTAAACCCTCACCCCCTGTAAACCCTAACCCCCTGTAAACCCTAACCCCCCCTGTAAACCCTAACCCCCCCTGTAAACCCTCACCCCCTGTAAACCCTCACCCCCCCTGTAAACCCTAACCCCCCCTGTAAACCCTAACCCCCTGTAAACCCTAACCCCCTGTAAACCCTAACCCCCCTGTAAACCCGAACCCCCCTGTAAACCCTAACCCCCTGTAAACCCTAACCCCCCTGTAAACCCTAACCCCCTGTAAACCCTAACCCCCCCTGTAAACCCTAACCCCCCCTGTAAACCCTCACCCCCTGTAAACCCTAACCCCCCCTGTAAACCCTCACCCCCCCTGTAAACCCTAACCCCCCCTGTAAACCCTAACCCCCTGTAAACCTAACCCCCCCTGTAAACCCTAACCCCCCTGTAAACCCTAACCCCCCCTGTAAACCCTAACCCCCTGTAAACCCTAACCCCCCCTGTAAACCTCACCCCCCTGTAAACCCTAACCCCCCCTGTAAACCCTAACCCCCCCTGTAAACCCTAACCCCCCTGTAAACCCTAACCCCCTGTAAACCCTAACCCCCCTGTAAACCCTAACCCCCCCTGTAAACCCTAACCCCCTGTAAACCCTCACCCCCTGTAAACCCTAACCCCCCTGTAAACCCTAACCCCCTGTAAACCCTAACCCCCCCTGTAAACCCTAACCCCCCTGTAAACCCTCACCCCCTGTAAACCCTAACCCCCCCTT
>NW_027639210.1:0-64856 GCF_951799975.1 Gobius niger | reverse complement strand
TCATCATCTACAGACTCTAAAGTACAGAGGAACATCATCATCTACAGACTCTCTAAAGTACAGAGGAACATCATCATCTACAGACTCTAAAGTACAGAGGAACATCATCATCTACAGACTCTAAAGTACAGAGGAACATCATCATCTACAGACTCTAAAGTACAGAGGAACATCATCATCTACAGACTCTAAAGTACAGAGGAACATCATCATCTACAGACTCTAAAGTACAGAGGAACATCATCATCTACAGACTCTAAAGTACAGAGGAACATCATCATCTACAGACTCTCTAAAGTACAGAGGAACATCATCATCTACAGACTCTAAAGTACAGAGGAACATCATCATCTACAGACTCTAAAGTACAGAGGAACATCATCATCTACAGACTCTAAAGTACAGAGGAACATCATCATCTACAGACTCTAAAGTACAGAGGAACATCATCATCTACAGACTCTCTAAAGTACAGAGGAACATCATCATCTACAGACTCTAAAGTACAGAGGAACATCATCATCTACAGACTCTAAAGTACAGAGGAACATCATCATCTACAGACTCTAAAGTACAGAGGAACATCATCATCTACAGACTCTAAAGTACAGAGGAACATCATCATCTACAGACTCTAAAGTACAGAGGAACATCATCATCTACAGACTCTCTAAAGTACAGAGGAACATCATCATCTACAGACTCTAAAGTACAGAGGAACATCATCATCTACAGACTCTCTAAAGTACAGAGGAACATCATCATCTACAGACTCTCTAAAGTACAGAGGAACATCATCATCTACAGACTCTCTAAAGTACAGAGGAACATCATCATCTACAGACTCTCTAAAGTACAGAGGAACATCATCATCTACAGACTCTAAAGTACAGAGGAACATCATCATCTACAGACTCTAAAGTACAGAGGAACATCATCATCTACAGACTCTAAAGTACAGAGGAACATCATCATCTACAGACTCTCTAAAGTACAGAGGAACATCATCATCTACAGACTCTCTAAAGTACAGAGGAACATCATCATCTACAGACTCTAAAGTACAGAGGAACATCATCATCTACAGACTCTAAAGTACAGAGGAACATCATCATCTACAGACTCTAAAGTACAGAGGAACATCATCATCTACAGACTCTCTAAAGTACAGAGGAACATCATCATCTACAGACTCTAAAGTACAGAGGAACATCATCATCTACAGACTCTAAAGTACAGAGGAACATCATCATCTACAGACTCTCTTTTTTTGTCATTTTTTTGTCATTTTTTTGTCGATTTTTTGTCGATTTTTTGTCATTTTTTGTCGATTTTTTGTCATTTTTTGTCGATTTTTTGTCATTTTTTTTTCATTTTTTTGTCGATTTTTTTAAAATTTTTGTAAAATTTTTTGTAAATTTTTTTGTCATTTTTTTGTCATTTTTTTGTCATTTTTTTGTCGATTTTTTGTCGATTTTTTGTCGATTTTTTGTCGATTTTTTGTCATTTTTTTGTAATTTTTTGTAAATTTTTTTGTAAATTTTTTTGTAAATTTTTTTGTCATTTTTTTGTCATTTTTTTGTCATTTTTTTGTCACATTTTTGTCAATTTTTTGTCATTTGTTTGTCATTTTTTGTCGTTTTTTTGTCATTTTTTGTCGATTTTTTGTCAATTGTTTGACGTTTTTTTTCATTTTTTGTCGATTTTTTGTCGATTTTTTTGTCATTTTTTTGTCTTTTTTTTTCACTTTTTTGTCTTTTTTTTGTCATTTTTTGTCGTTTTTTTGTCATTTTTTGTCACTTTTTTGTCTTTTTTTTGTCAATTTTTTGTCATTTTTTTGTCATTTTTTTGTCATTTTATTGTCATTTTTTTGTCACATCTTCATCCTCGTTTTCGTCTCACAAAAAAGTGACAAAAGCACAACAAAATGTGATGAAAACGTGACGACAAAGCGATGAAAAAAAAAACAATAACATGAAAAAAAAACCGAAAAACATGAGACAAAAACACAACGAAAAAGTGACGAAAAAGTGACACAAACATGACAAAAAGCCACAAAAAAGTAATGAAAAAGCAACAAAAAAATGATGCGTTACAGTGTTGCTCTCCAGTCAAGAAGCTTCTAGATTTGGGCAAAGCCGAACTGGAGAAAATGCTCTCGGTTAAGACGGCACATATATTTGTGGAAGTGTCACATTTACGCTGATTTGGACCAGGCTGACCAGAGTCCAGGCTGGTTTTCAGTCCCAGTCCCGCCCCTGGAGGGACCGGGAGAGGACCGGGAGGGGGACCGGGAGAGGACCGGGAGAGGACCGGGAGAGGACCGGGAGCTCACCGTGCGCAGAGTCCGCGGAGCTCCATGCGTCAGCGCGCGCGGACAGCAGCAGGAGGACCGGCAGGAGGACCGGGGGGAGGACCGGGAGTAGCGGGACAGGCTTCTCCATCAGCTCCGGGCATGACGCGCGGCACCGGCGTCACCTCAGCTCCATGCGTCCGGGCAGAGGCGCCTGATCCCGGGGAAGACTCGCGCTCTGGTCCCGGGGCTGGAGGACGGAGGAGGGTTAGTCCCGGAGCAGGGAGGGAGGGGGGGGGGGGTTATACCCGCGCTCACGTGACCGGAAGTGAGCTCAGCGCAGAAGACTTCAGTCCAGAGCCACGCCGTGTTTACGCAGCGCCAGGGCCACCTCTTAACCCCCGCCTGAACCGAGCGCGTGTGTGGCTTTACCCAAATCTAAAGCTACAGTGTCAAAACAGAGACAAACACGAGACGTAAATGGGCAAAAAAAAATGTAAATCCAACAGAAAGACGGAAAAAACATCGCAACATAAAAGTGTGTATGAGTTTAGTTGCTCTGACCGTACAGGGAGAACTCCTCATACATGATTATATTATTATTATAACGTTTTAATCTGAACCTTTATTGCGTCATTGATGCAAAATATACATTAAAAAATAACATGACGCAGAGTCAGGATCTTTTAGACGAGAGAGAAAAAACCACGAGCCAAACACACAGAGGAGTGACGTCATGTTTCTGATGTGTGTCCAGATGTTCTCGCTCTGCATTAACCTCTTAACTCCCGCCTGAACCGAGAGGATCTTTTCCCTCACGTCATCACGTTTTCTCCCATCATCTTTTTTGTTCAACTCATTTATGTCACTTTTTTGTTATTTTTTCGTCACTTTTTTATCCATTTTTTAAAACTTTTTCTTCCATTTTTTGTCAATTTCCTTTGACATTTTTGCCACTTTTTCATCATTTTTTGGTCATTTTTTCATCATTTTTTCATCATTTTTTCATCATTTTTTCATCATTTTTTCATCATTTTTTCATTATTTTTTCATTATTTTTTCATCATTTTTTCATAATTTTGTCATTGTTTTTTCTTCATTTTTTCATTATTTTTTCGTCATTTTTTCATCATTTTTTCATCATTTTTTCATCATTTTTTCGTCATTTTTTCATCATTTTTTCATCATTTTTTCATTATTTTTTCATTATTTTTTCATCATTTTTTCATCATTTTTTCATTATTTTTTCATTATTTTTTCATTATTTTTTCGTCATTTTTTCGTCATTTTTTCGTCATTTTTTCATCATTTTTTCATCATTTTTTCATCATTTTTTCATCATTTTTTCATCATTTTTTCATCATTTTTTCGTCATTTTTTCGTCATTTTTTCATCATTTTTTCATCATTTTTTCGTCATTTTTTCGTCATTTTTTCATCATTTTTTCGTCATTTTTTCATCATTTTTTCATCATTTTTTCATCATTTTTTCATCATTTTTTCATCATTTTTTCATCATTTTTTCATTATTTTTTCGTCATTTTTTCATCATTTTTTCATCATTTTTTCATCATTTTTTCGTCATTTTTTCGTCATTTTTTCATCATTTTTTCATCATTTTTTCATTATTTTTTCATTATTTTTTCATTATTTTTTCATCATTTTTTCATTATTTTTTCATTATTTTTTCGTCATTTTTTCGTCATTTTTTCGTCATTTTTTCATCATTTTTTCATCATTTTTTCATCATTTTTTCATCATTTTTTCATCATTTTTTCATCATTTTTTCATCATTTTTTCATCATTTTTTCATCATTTTTTCGTCATTTTTTCGTCATTTTTTCGTCATTTTTTCGTCATTTTTTCATCATTTTTTCATCATTTTTTCATCATTTTTTCATCATTTTTTCATCATTTTTTCATCATTTTTTCATCATTTTTTCATTATTTTTTCATTATTTTTTCATCATTTTTTCATTATTTTTTCATTATTTTTTCGTCATTTTTTCATCATTTTTTCATCATTTTTTCGTCATTTTTTCATCATTTTTTCATCATTTTTTCATCATTTTTTCATCATTTTTTCATCATTTTTTCATTATTTTTTCATCATTTTTTCATTATTTTTTCATTATTTTTTCATTATTTTTTCATCATTTTTTCATTATTTTTTCATTATTTTTTCATTATTTTTTCATCATTTTTTCATTATTTTTTCATTATTTTTTCGTCATTTTTTCATCATTTTTTCATCATTTTTTCATCATTTTTTCGTCATTTTTTCATCATTTTTTCATCATTTTTTCATCATTTTTTCATCATTTTTTCATCATTTTTTCGTCATTTTTTCATCATTTTTTCATCATTTTTTCATCATTTTTTCATTATTTTTTCATCATTTTTTCATCATTTTTTCATTATTTTTTCATTATTTTTTCATTATTTTTTCATTATTTTTTCATTATTTTTTCATTATTTTTTCGTCATTTTTTCATCATTTTTTCGTCATTTTTTCGTCATTTTTTCGTCATTTTTTCGTCATTTTTTCATCATTTTTTCATCATTTTTTCGTCATTTTTTCATCATTTTTCCGTCATTTTTTCATCATTTTTTCATCATTTTTTCATCATTTTTTCATCATTTTTTCGTCATTTTTTCATCATTTTTTCGTCATTTTTTCATCATTTTTTCATCATTTTTTCATCATTTTTTCATCATTTTTTCGTCATTTTTTCGTCATTTTTTTCATCATTTTTTCATCATTTTTTCATCATTTTTTCGTCATTTTTTCATCATTTTTTCGTCATTTTTTCATCATTTTTTCATCATTTTTTCATCATTTTTTCATCATTTTTTCATCATTTTTTCATCATTTTTTGTCATTTTTTCATCATTTTTTCGTCATTTTTTCATCATTTTTTCATCATTTTTTCATCATTTTTTCATCATTTTTTCATCATTTTTTCATCATTTTTTGTCATTTTTTCATCATTTTTTCGTCATTTTTTCATCATTTTTTCATCATTTTTTCATCATTTTTTCGTCATTTTTTCATCATTTTTTCGTCATTTTTTCATCATTTTTTCGTCATTTTTTCATCATTTTTTCATCATTTTTTCATCATTTTTTCATTATTTTTTCATCATTTTTTCATTATTTTTTCATCATTTTTTCATTATTTTTTCATCATTTTTTCATTATTTTTTCATTATTTTTTCGTCATTTTTTCATCATTTTTTCATCATTTTTTCGTCATTTTTTCATCATTTTTTCATCATTTTTTCATCATTTTTTCTTCATTTTTTCATCATTTTTTCATTATTTTTTCATCATTTTTTCATCAGTTTTTCATAATTTTTTCATTATTTTTTCATCATTTTTTCATTATTTTTTCATCATTTTTTCGTCATTTTTTCATCATTTTTTCATCATTTTTTCGTCATTTTTTCATCATTTTTTCATCATTTTTTCATCATTTTTTCATCATTTTTTCATCATTTTTTCGTCATTTTTTCATCATTTTTTCATCATTTTTTCATCATTTTTTCATCATTTTTTCATCATTTTTTCATTATTTTTTCATCATTTTTTCACTATATTTTCATCATTTTTTCATTATTTTTTCATCATTTTTTCATTATTTTTTCATCATTTTTTCATTATTTTTTCATTATTTTTTCATTATTTTTTCATCATTTTTTCATCATTTTTTCGTCATTTTTTCGTCATTTTTTCATCATTTTTTCGTCATTTTTTCGTCATTTTTTCGTCATTTTTTCATCATTTTTTCATCATTTTTTCATCATTTTTTCATCATTTTTTTGTCATTTTTTTGTCATTTTTTCGTCATTTTTTCATCATTTTTTCATCATTTTTTCGTCATTTTTTCATCATTTTTTCGTCATTTTTTTTATCATTTTTTCATCATTTTTTCATCATTTTTTCATCATTTTTTCGTCATTTTTTCGTCATTTTTTGTCATTTTTTTTATCATTTTTTCATCATTTTTTCGTCATTTTTTCGTCATTTTTTCGTCATTTTTTCATCATTTTTTTGTCATTTTTTTGTCATTTTTTTGTCATTTTTTGTCATTTTTTCATCATTTTTTCGTCATTTTTTCATCATTTTTTCATCATTTTTTCATCATTTTTTCGTCATTTTTTCATAATTTTTTTGTCATTTTTTCATCATTTTTTGTCATTTTTTGTCATCATTTTTTCATCATTTTTTCATCATTTTTTGTCATTTTTTGTCATCATTTTTGTCATCATTTTTTCATCATTTTTCATCATTTTTTTGTCACATTTTTGTCATTTTTTTTTCAATTTTTTTTCATTTTTTTTCATTTTTTCATCAATTTTTCGTAAATTTTTTCGTCACATTTCCATCATTGTTTTATTGCTATTTTTTCACCCTTTTTCCCAGAAGCTTTTGGATTGGGGTAAAGCCAAACTGGAGTAAAATGCTCTCGGTTCAGGCGGGAGTTAAGGGGTTAACTGGTGTGACCGCAGCTCCACAGCGCCTCCTTTTGGCCAATTCCAAATCAGCCCAGGCAAAATACAGAGGGCGGAGTCACGGGAGGTCAGAGCAGAGGGCGGAGTCACGGGAGGTCAGAGCAGAGGGCGGAGTCACGGGAGGTCAGAGCAGAGGGCGGAGTCACGGGAGGTCAGCATAGAGGGCGGAGTCACGGGAGGTCAGAGCAGAGGGCGGAGTCACGGGAGGTCAGCGCAGAGGGCGGAGTCACGGGAGGTCAGAGCAGAGGGCGGAGCCACGGGAGGTCAGCGCAGAGGGCGGAGTCACGGGAGGTCAGAGCAGAGGGCGGAGTCACGGGAGGTCAGAGCAGAGGGCGGAGTCACGGGATGTCAGTGCAGAGGGCGGAGTCACGGGAGGTCAGTGCAGAGGGCGGAGTCACGGGAGGTCAGCGCAGAGGGCGGAGTCACGGGAGGTCAGCGCAGAGGGCGGAGTCACGGGAGGTCAGAGCAGAGGGCGGAGTCACGGGAGGTCAGTGCAGAGGGCGGAGCTCTTTATGCTCTGACCTCAGATCATGTGACCAGGTCCTGAAGGCGTGTTCAGGGTCACGGGGTTTTACGTGACCTGAGGGAGGAAAAATAAAGAAATGACGAGGTCAACATGAGGTCAACACGAGGTCAACATGAGGTCAACATGAGGTCAACACGAGGTCAACATGAGGTCAACATGAGGTCAACATGAGGTCAACATGAGGTCACACTGAAACACAAACACAAACACTCTGATACTTGTGAAATACTCGAGTACAGCGGCTCCGTCAGCACATTCCTGAGGTTTGGAGCCGAGTCACTGATCAAACGGATTATTGTGGATTATTCTGGATTATTCTGGATTATTCTGGATCCTGTGTCAGCAGCATGTGCCACAAACACCTCAGGATTTATGAATCTGCATTTTAGAAAAGCAACGGGAGAAAAAGTGTATTTGTAGCACTTTACAACAACACAAGGAAACCAAAGAGCTTCACAGAAAGAAAAAACAATATTAAAAAATCCATCAATCAAATAAGTGCGTCTAAATCTTAAAAACTGGTTTGAAGAGATGTGTCTTCGATCTGGACTTAAAGAGGGGCGGCTGTTCCACAGTTTGAGAGAAAAGGTTTCACTTTGTTGTGTAAAGTCCAGCTCTCGGTCAGAGACTCTCAGGTTCCTGACGGCATCTCGAACTGGACTCACGACCCTGGACTGAAACTGAAGGACCCGGAACCAAGAAGAACAGATTCAGATTTGGTTTCGTTCAGATGGAGAAAGTTCACATGTGCTTTACCCAAATCTAAAATCTTACAGCCTGCGGTGCAGAGTAACCCCTCCCCCCTCCCCCTCTCCCCCTCTCCTGTCCTCACCTCTCTCTCCCCCCCCTCTTCCTCTCTCCCCCCCTCTCCTGTCCTCACCTGTCTCCACATTCTGAGGATTCCTGCCCCCCCCCCCTCACCTACAAACGGCCCCAAACCTCAGAGTAACTGACACATGTTTTTGAACACCAGGGGGCGGGGCCTAAAGGCGTGTGTGTGACCTCACAGCGAGGGCTGAACGGGGGCGCAGACGTGTCACAGAGACGTTTAATCAACAGCACGAAAGACCTTTGACCTCTGACCCCCCATGTAAAAACATGTATTAACATGATTAAGTTTCAAGTTTCAAGTTTAATGGTTTTGTAAAGCCCAATATCACAACAGAAGTCCCTCACAGCTGCACCAAACATCAAGGCAATAAAACAGAGCAATAAATATGACCATGTAAAGTCCAGGTGAATCCAGGCAAATATAATGTCCAATAGGAGGCGGTGACGAGCGGCGTGGGCGTCGCCCCCGTCCTTAGACTCTCCAGCACGGCGAGGAAAAACTCACAAACCCGGCAGGAGAAAAGAGAAACCTTGGGGAGAACCACAGAAGGAGAGATCCACTCCCATGGACGGACAGGCTATAGAGACCCAGGGCCGAAGGATCCCTCAGCGGTCGCCTGGGTCGCCTATGCCCAGGGCTGTGGGTCAGTCTGGCCCCTCCCCTCAGCGGTCGCCTCGGTCGCCTATGCCCAGAGCCGTAGGTCAGTCTGGCCCCCCCTCAGCGGTCGCCTCGGTCGCCTATGCCCAGGGCTGTAGGTCAGTCTGCCCCCCCTCAGCGGTCGCCTCGGTCGCCTATGCCCAGGGCTGTGGGTCAGTCTGCCCCCCCCCCTCAGCGGTCGCCTGGGTCGCCTATGCCCAGGGCCGTAGGTCAGTCTGCCCCCCCCCTCAGCGGTCGCCTCGGTCGCCTATGCCCAGGGCTGTAGGTCAGTCTGGCCCCCCCCTCAGCGGTCGCCTCGGTCGCCTATGCCCAGGGCCGTAGGTCAGTCTGGCCCCCCCCTCAGCGGTCGCCTCGGTCGCCTATGCCCAGGGCCGTAGGTCAGTCTGCCCCCCCCCTCAGCGGTCGCCTGGGTCGCCTATGCCCAGGGCCGTAGGTCAGTCTGGCCCCCCCCTCAGCGGTCGCCTGGGTCGCCTATGCCCAGGGCCGTAGGTCAGTCTGCCCCCCCCCTCAGCGGTCGCCTCGGTCGCCTATGCCCAGGGCCGTAGGTCAGTCTGCCCCCCCCTCAGCGGTCGCCTCGGTCGCCTATGCCCAGGGCTGTAGGTCAGTCTGCCCCCCCCCTCAGCGGTCGCCTCGGTCGCCTATGCCCAGGGCCGTAGGTCAGTCTGGCCCCCCCCTCAGCGGTCGCCTCGGTCGCCTATGCCCAGGGCCGTAGGTCAGTCTGGCCCCCCCTCAGCGGTCGCCTCGGTCGCCTATGCCCAGGGCCGTAGGTCAGTCTGGCCCCCCCCTCAGCGGTCGCCTCGGTCGCCTATGCCCAGGGCCGTGGGTCAGTCTGCCCCCCCCCCCCTCAGCGGTCGCCTCGGTCGCCTATGCCCAGGGCCGTAGGTCAGTCTGGCCCCCCCCTCAGCGGTCGCCTCGGTCGCCTATGCCCAGGGCCGTGGGTCAGTCTGCCCCCCCCCCCCCTCAGCGGTCGCCTCGGTCGCCTATGCCCAGGGCTGTAGGTCAGTCTGGCCCCCCCCCGCGGTCGCCTCGGTCGCCTATGCCCAGGGCTGTAGGTCAGTCTGGCCCCCCCCCACGGTCGCCTCGGTCGCCTATGCCCAGCGCTAAAGTCATTTCTTCCTCAAACGGCCGCAAACAAAAGGTCGAAAATGTCTTTACGTTGTGCAAATATTTAACCCCTGAGCCACAGCGGCCCCTCCCCCCCCCTCCCCCCCCAGGTGTGGCAGGGGGCGGGGCCTCCAGTTCCTGCTCGCGCTCAGTCTCCGCTTCCTCGCGCTTCGGGACACTCGGACACTTCGCCCTCTCCGCTTCTCCTCTTCGCTTTGCTGCAGCTTCGACCCGCTCTCCCAAATGGCCACGAAGGTGAGTGCACGCGCTCCCCGAACTCTGCCGAACTCCAGGGCAATGTGGCGGAAAGAGGCGGAAAGAGGCGGAAAGAGCCGAAGATCAGCGGAGACACGAGCGGAGACACGAGCGGAGACAGAGCAGGGCGTGAACCGCGGCGCTTTCCAGGGATTCACCCGCAAACTGTTACTCACTGTGGCCTGGTTTAGTCCTGGTTTAGTCCTGGTTTAGTCCTGGTTTAGTCCTGGTTTAGCCCTGGTTTAGTCCTGGTTTAGACCTGGTTTAGACCTGGTTTAGACCTGGTTTAGTCCTGGTTTAGACCTGGTTTAGTCCTGGTTTAGTCCTGGTTTAGACCTGGTTTAGACCTGGTTTAGTCCTGGTTTAGACCTGGTTTAGTCCTGGTTTAGTCCTGGTTTAGTCCTGGTTTAGTCCTGGTTTAGTCCTGGTTTAGACCTGGTTTAGCCCTGGTTTAGTCCTGGTTTAGTCCTGGTTTAGTCCTGGTTTAGACCTGGTTTAGCCCTGGTTTAGTCCTGGTTTAGTCCTGGTTTAGTCCTGGTTTAGACCTGGTTTAGACCTGGTTTAGACCTGGTTTAGACCTGGTTTAGTCCTGGTTTAGTCCTGGTTTAGACCTGGTTTAGACCTGGTTTAGACCTGGTTTAGACCTGGTTTAGTCCTGGTTTAGTCCTGGTTTAGACCTGGTTTAGACCTGGTTTAGACCTGGTTTAGTCCTGGTTTAGACCTGGTTTAGACCTGGTTTAGACCTGGTTTAGTCCTGGTTTAGTGCTGTTTATTTCCTGCCTGTTTGGGCGCCTTAATTACGCTTAAAAAGTTATTCTCTCCAAAGTTTAGAGCGTTTCCTTTGAGTTGGCTTAGTCTTGTTTTAGTCCTGGTTTAGACCTGGTTTAGTCCTGGTTTAGTCCTGGTTTAGACCTGGTTTAGTCCTGGTTTAGTCCTGGTTTAGACCCTGTTGTTGTGGGTGCGGCTCAGAGCAGAGTCTGACTCAATACAAATTTGTGGAATGTGTCACTTTTCCTCTTTTTTTTTGTTTCCTTCACAATAAAGGCCAAAGTTTGTCCAACGAAAAAGTATTTAGTAGTAGTAGTAGTAGTAGTAGTAGTAGTAGTAGTAGTAGTAGTAGTAGCAGTAGTAGTAGTAGTAGTAGTAGTAGTAGTAGTAGTAGTAGTAGTAGTAGTAGTAGCACGAGACGCTGTAATCCAGATAGGGGCGTTTCCTTTGTGGGAGACGGGACAATTTATTGATTTATTGATTGATTGACAGCGTGTATGCAGACAAAGAGGGCGGGACTTTTAGCTTTTGTGCATTTTTTTCTTAATTTTCCTGTTTTTGCCAATTTTTGCAACAAAAAAAACAAAACAAAAAGTTAAAGTAAAAGTTTAAAAAGTTTCCCTCTCATTCTCCAGAGCATCAGACTGTCTGCTCAACTTCATCAGAGCTCTTTCAGTGTTCCAGATGTTTGTTTGTCCAGATGTTTGTCCAGATGTTGTGAAAGTGCGGCTCTTCCTCGTCCAGCTCGTTTTCCTGCCTCCAGGTTTTGTCGGTTAAATCCTTGTTTTTTCCCCTGTTGACTTCAGTTTCTGCGCGTCCTGTTTCGGCGCCTGTCAGGAGGGGGCGGGGCCTGTCAGTCACCTGCAGGAGGGGGGCGGGGCCTGTCATTCACCTGCAGGAGGGGGGCGGGGCCTGTCAGTCACCTGCAGGAGGGGGCGGGGCCTGGGTTACCTGTTGTTTTGGTTTGAATGAACACTGTGGTTTTGTCACTGCCCTGGAGGAATGTGTGGCCTCCAGCGGCGTTTAAACAGTGTGGGAGCGGTGCATTGTGGGAGCTGTAGTCCAGTGTGGGAGCTGTAGTCCAGTGTGGGAGCTGTAGTCCAGTGGGAGCGGTGCATTGTGGGAGCTGTAGTCCAGTGTGGGAGCTGTAGTCCAGTGTGGGAGCTGTAGTCCAGTGTGGGAGCTGTAGTCCAGTGTGGGAGCTGTAGTCCAGTGTGGGAGCTGTAGTCCAGTGTGGGAGCTGTAGTCCAGTGTCCAGTGGGAGCGGTGCATTCTGGGAGCTGTAGTCCAGTGTGGGAGCTGTAGTCCAGTGTGGGAGCTGTACTCCAGTGTGGGAGCTGTAGTCCAGTGTGGGAGCTGTAGTCCAGTGTGGGAGCTGTAGTCCAGTGTGGGAGCTGTAGTCCAGTGTGGGAGCGGTGCATTGTGGGAGCTGTAGTCCAGTGTGGGAGCTGTAGTCCAGTGTGGGAGCTGTAGTCCAGTGTGGGAGCTGTAGTCCAGTGTGGGAGCTGTAGTCCAGTGTCCAGTGGGAGCGGTGCATTGTGGGAGCTGTAGTCCAGTGTGGGAGCTGTAGTCCAGTGTCCAGTGGGAGCGGTGCATTGTGGGAGCTGTAGTCCATTGTGGGAGCTGTAGTCCATTGTGGGAGCTGTAGTCCAGTGTGTGAGCGGTGCATTCTGGGAGCTGTAGTCCAGTGTGGGAGCGGTGCATTGTGGGAGCTGTAGTCCATTGTGGGAGCTGTAGTCCATTGTGGGAGCTGTAGTCCAGTGTGTGAGCGGTGCATTCTGGGAGCTGTAGTCCAGTGTGGGAGCGGTGCATTGTGGGAGCTGTAGTCCAGTGTGGGAGCTGTAGTCCAATGGGAGTGATGCATTGTGGGAGCTGTAGTCCAGTGTGGGAGCGGTGCATTGTGGGAGCTGTAGTCCAGTGTGGGAGCTGTAGTCCAGTGTGGGAGCTGTAGTCCAGTGTGGGAGCTGTAGTCCAGTGTGGGAGCTGTGCATTCTGGGAGCTGTAGTCCAGTGTGGGAGCTGTAGTCCAGTGTGGGAGCTGTAGTCCAGTGTGGGAGTGGTGCATTGTGGGAGCTGTAGTCCAGTGTGGGAGCTGTAGTCCAGTGTGGGAGCTGTAGTCCAGTGTGGGAGCTGTAGTCCAGTGTGGGAGTGGTGCATTGTGGGAGCTGTAGTCCAGTGTGGGAGCTGTAGTCCAGTGTGGGAGCTGTGCATTCTGGGAGCTGTAGTCCAGTGTGGGAGTGGTGCATTGTGGGAGCTGTAGTCCAGTGTGGGAGCTGTAGTCCAGTGTGGGAGCTGTGCATTCTGGGAGCTGTAGTCCAGTGTGGGAGCTGTAGTCCAGTGTGGGAGCTGTAGTCCAGTGTGGGAGCTGTAGTCCAGTGTGGGAGCTGTAGTCCAGTGTGGGAGCTGTAGTCCAGTGGGAGCTGTAGTCCAGTGTGGGAGTGGTGCATTGTGGGAGCTGTAGTCCAGTGTGGGAGCTGTAGTCCAGTGTGGGAGCTGTAGTCCAGTGGGAGCTGTGCATTCTGGGAGCTGTAGTCTAGTGTGGGAGCTGTAGTCCAGTGTGGGAGCTGTAGTCCAGTGTGGGAGCTGTAGTCCAGTGTGGGAGCTGTAGTCCAGTGGGAGCTGTAGTCCAGTGTGGGAGTGGTGCATTGTGGGAGCTGTAGTCCAGTGTGGGAGCTGTAGTCCAGTGGGAGCTGTAGTCCAGTGTGGGAGTGGTGCATTGTGGGAGCTGTAGTCCAGTGTGGGAGCTGTAGTCCAGTGTGGGAGCTGTAGTCCAGTGGGAGCTGTGCATTCTGGGAGCTGTAGTCTAGTGTGGGAGCTGTAGTCCAGTGTGGGAGCTGTAGTCCAGTGTGGGAGCTGTAGTCCAGTGTGGGAGCTGTAGTCCAGTGGGAGCTGTAGTCCAGTGTGGGAGCTGTAGTCCAGTGTGGGAGTGGTGCATTGTGGGAGCTGTAGTCCAGTGTGGGAGCTGTAGTCCAGTGGGAGCTGTAGTCCAGTGTGGGAGTGGTGCATTGTGGGAGCTGTAGTCCAGTGTGGGAGCTGTAGTCCAGTGTGGGAGCTGTAGTCCAGTGGGAGCTGTGCATTCTGGGAGCTGTAGTCCAGTGTGGGAGCTGTAGTCCAGTGTGGGAGCTGTAGTCCAGTGGGAGCTGTAGTCCAGTGGGAGCTGTAGTCCAGTGTGGGAGTGGTGCATTGTGGGAGCTGTAGTCCAGTGGGAGCTGTAGTCCAGTGTGGGAGCTGTAGTCCAGTGGGAGCTGTAGTCCAGTGGGAGCTGTAGTCCAGTGTGGGAGTGGTGCATTCTGGGAGCTGTAGTCCAGTGTGGGAGTGGTGCATTCTGGGAGCTGTAGTCCAGTGTGGGAGCTGTAGTCCAGTGTGGGAGCTGTAGTCCAGTGTGGGAGCTGTAGTCCAGTGTGGGAGCTGTAGTCCAGTGTGGGAGCTGTAGTCCAGTGTGGGAGCTGTAGTCCAGTGTGGGAGCTGTAGTCCAGTGTGGGAGCTGTAGTCCAGTGTGGGAGCTGTAGTCCAGTGTGAGCGGTGCATTCTGGGAGCTGTAGTCCAGTGGGAGCTGTAGTCCAGTGTGGGAGCTGTGCATTGTGGGAGCTGTGCATTGTGGGAGCTGTAGTCCAGTGGGAGCTGTAGTCCAGTGTGGGAGCTGTAGTCCAGTGTGAGCGGTGCATTCTGGGAGCTGTAGTCCAGTGTGGGAGCTGTAGTCCAGTGGGAGCTGTAGTCCAGTGTGGGAGCTGTAGTCCAGTGTGGGAGCTGTAGTCCAGTGTGGGAGCTGTAGTCCAGTGTGGGAGCTGTAGTCCAGTGTGAGCGGTGCATTCTGGGAGCTGTAGTCCAGTGTGGGAGCTGTAGTCCAGTGTGGGAGCTGTAGTCCAGTGGGAGCTGTAGTCCAGTGTGGGAGCTGTAGTCCAGTGTGGGAGCTGTAGTCCAGTGTGGGAGCTGTAGTCCAGTGTGGGAGCTGTAGTCCAGTGTGGAAGCTGTAGTCCAGTGTGTGAGCGGTGCATTGTGGGAGCTGTAGTCCAGTGTGGGAGCTGTAGTCCAGTGTGGGAGCTGTAGTCCAGTGTGGAAGCTGTAGTCCAGTGTGGAAGCTGTAGTCCAGTGTGGGAGCGGTGCATTGTGGGAGCTGTAGTCCAGTGGGAGAGGTGCATTCTGGGAGCTGTAGTCCAGTGTGGGAGCTGTAGTCCAGTGGGAGAGGTGCATTCTGGGAGCTGTAGTCCAGTGTGGGAGTGGTGCATTGTGGGAGCTGTAGTCCAGTGTGGGAGCTGTAGTCCAGTGTGGGAGCTGTAGTCCAGTGTGGGAGCGGTGCATTGTGGGAGCTGTAGTCCAGTGTGGGAGCTGTAGTCCAGTGTGGGAGCGGTGCATTGTGGGAGCTGTAGTGTAGAGCTGTGCGTTCCTGGATGATGAGAGTCAGATGTTGCACATTCCTCACATTCTCCTCGTCAGTTTCCAGCTGTTCATGAACAAAACAATGACCTCAAACATCAGGATCAGGGCGAGTCCTCAAGTCTGAGTTTCACTTCCTGAAAAAACTCCCACTCAAAGCCACAAAGTCAGAGAATAAACATAAAGCAGATAAATGTAACTTCTCTCCTCTTCGTCCTCAGTACTCAGACCTGGAGCTGGTTTTCCTCACGTTAAAGCAGATAAATGTAACTTCTCTCTCCTCTTCGTCCTCAGTACTCAGACCTGGAGCTGGTTTTCCTCACGTTAAAGCAGATAAATGTAACTTCTCTCTCCTCTTCGTCCTCAGTACTCAGACCTGGAGCTGGTTTTCCTCACGTTAAAGCAGATAAATGTAACTTCTCTCTCCTCTTCGTCCTCAGTACTCAGACCTGGAGCTGGTTTTCCTCACGTTAAAGCAGATAAATGTAACTTCTCTCCTCTTTATCCTCAGTACTCAGACCTGGAGCTGGTTTTCCTCACGTTAAAGCAGATAAATGTAACTTCTCTCTCCTCTTCGTCCTCAGTACTCAGACCTGGAGCTGGTTTTCCTCACGTTAAAGCAGATAAATGTAACTTCTCTCCTCTTCATCCTCAGTACTCAGACCTGGAGCTGGTTTTCCTCACGTTAAAGCAGATAAATGTAACTTCTCTCCTCTTCGTCCTCAGTACTCAGACCTGGAGCTGGCGCTGAACTCTCTGGTGACGGAGTTCCACAAAGCGGCCGACGACAAACCCACCATGAACTCCACTCAGTTCCAGACGCTGCTCGGGAACCAGATGCCGGCGGTCAGCAAGGTCAGAGGTCACAGCGGACATTCTGTGCTAGGCTCGTGCTAGGCTAGTGCATGTCTATGGTAACTAGTAGCCTGCATTAAAAACAGTCCAAGTCATAACCATTTTGCTTTTAACCCCTTAACTCCCGCCTGAACCGAGCCCGTTTTCTCCAGTTTGGCTTTACCCCAATCCAGAAGCTTCTGGAGAAAAGGTGAGAAAATAGCGGCAAAACTGAGACGAAAACAATGAAGAAAATGTCACACACTAGACACACGTGGTAAAGACAAAAAAAAAAGACAAAAATGTGATGAAAAAATTGACGCAAAAATGACAAAAATTTGACAAAAAATTGACAAAAAAATAAATAAAAAAAATGACAAAAAAAATTGACAAAATGTGACAAAAATGTGATAAATATTTGACAAAAAAATGACAAAAATGTGACAAAAATGTGATAAATATTTGACAAAAAAATGACAAAAAATTGACAAAAAATAAATAAAAAATGACAAAAAATTTGACAAAAATGTGATAAATATTTGACAAAAAAATGACAAAAAATTGACAAAAAATAAATAAAAAATGACAAAAAATGTGACAAATTGTGACCAAAAAAATGACAAAAAATTGATGAAAAATTGATGAAAAAATGACAAAAAATGTGACAAAAATGTGATGAAAAATGACGAAAAAATGACAGAAATGTGATAAATATTTGACAAAAAAATTACAAAAAATTGACAAAAAATTAAAAAAAATGACCAAAAATGTGATGAAAAATAACAAAAAAATTACAAAAATGTGATAAAAATTTGACAAGAAAATGACAAAAAATAGAGCAAAAAATGTCAAAAAAATGACACAAATGAGTTGAATACCCAACAAAAAAATCTGATGCCGTGAAGGAAAAAGATCTCTCGGTTCAGGCGGGAGTTAAGAGGTTAAAAGAACTTATATCTGAGCAGCTTCCTGGTCGTAGCCACGCCGCGGCGGAGTGATCTGCTCGGTGACCGGATCTACAGTCGTTTGTTTACCTGCGGCCGCATCGCGACACCTGGAGTTCACGAAGGAGCTTCTACACATCAGACATGGCGACTAATGCAGGCTACGAGTTACCATAGACATGCACTAGCCTAGCACTAGCCTAGCACTAGCCTAGCACCACTTAACTCTTCAAATATAAGAAAAAAATACATAAATCTCCAGAAATCAGCGACACTCTGGATAACGAGGAAATAAGGCCCTGTGTCAAAAATCCTGAAACATCCCTTTAATATGTTTGAATGACTTTAAAGGGATAGTCTGGAAGTCGACATGTATTACAAACTTTACTAAATGTTCAAACTCTACCACCTGGTCTTGCATTTCCCTCTTCCCTTTTCCTGTGAACCTGCCCGTCAGGTCCAATCAGGAGGGAGGGGGAGGGGCTTGATTGTTTGCTTTTTTAGGACAGTTCTGTTCCTGCTCTTTTCATTTCGCAAAGGAAGAAGGTCTTTCTGGTTAAAGAGGGGACGGATTTCATTTACTTTCAAATTCGACCCACTTTACAAACTTACAGACTATATCCCTTTAAGGCCTTGACCCCTTAACCCCCGCCTGAACCGAGCACGTTTTCTCCAGTTCGGCTTTACCCCAATCCAAAAGCTTCTGGGAAAAAGGTGAGAAAATAGCGACAAAACAATGATGGAAATGTGACGAAAAATTGATGAAAAAAAAAAAAAAAATACAAAAATGTGATTTAAATTTTGACAAAAAAAATTACAAAAAATTGACAAAAGACAAAAAAAAGGGGTAAAAAAAGTGTCGAAAAATTGCCAAAAAAATTAATTAAAAAGACAAAAAAAATGACAAAAAAGTTACCAAAATGAGTTGAATACCCAACAAAAAAATGGATGAAAAAATGCTGAAAAATTGATGAAAAAATAATAAAAATACAAAAATGTGATTTAAATTTTGACAAAAAATGGACTAAAAAAGACCCAAAAAAAAGGTGGAAAAAAAGTGACGAAAAATTGACGGAAAAAAAAAAAAGACCAAAAAAATGACAAAAAAGTTACCAAAATGAGTTAAATCCCCCACAAAAAAATGATGGAAAAAAAATCTGATGACGTGAAGGAAAAAGATCCTCTCGGTTCAGGCGGGAGTTAAGAGGTTAAAGGTGCACTATGCAACTTTTGATGTAAATATAAAGCTGATAATAATACGTATTTGACTTTTCCGTGACCCAGTGGGTGCTCGGGGGGTTAGTCTGGCTTCCCGATGGCCTGTCGACGCTCCAGGATCAATTGTTTGTTCGGTTTTCACTGCTGATATGTGGCGTTCACGATTTAGAATGTGATGATGTCATAATGTCAGGTGGAGGGCGGGGCCAATACAACTCTATGGGAGAAATTAGAGTTTTTGGAAGAAATCTCCAAATGTTTTTCCTCTTCAGTGTTTGATCGTGATCGGATTCACAAACCTGTGAGATTATTGTTATGTCTGAAAGTAAAATAAAATAATTGGACATTAGTTCATATGTGCCGACAGAGGAGACGATGAACTTTGTGATAGTTTGTGTTTCATGTGGATTCCTCCAGTAATGACTGAGATATGAGACAAAAATCAAAGGCATAAATACATGCATTTTGTCAGTTACCACCGTTACCATAGTTACCGTCACGTTACCATAGTTACCGTCAGTTGCTCCACCTCCATGTTAAACTGTGGGCTCTTTAGAATGTTGTGATGTCACGTGAACGCAGCCTATTGAACCGTATCCATGGTTACGTGCATCAGAAATCCTAAAAAACCTGAAATGAAATTGATCCTGATAATATGAGACACCAAGATGGAAAGTCAAGGCGCTAAGCTAAGCTAACCGCCCATACTCACCGGGTCACTGAAAGGTCAACATGCACAAAGTTACACAGTGCAGCTTTAACGTGGGACTGTGACCCTGTTCTGACCTCCTCTCTGCCCTCAGACCCTGGAGGCGGACGAGGGCGCTCTGGGGAAGCTCCTGGAGAAGATGGGCGTGCAGAACGGGCAGGACATTTCCTTCGAGAACTTCTGGAGCCTCGTCAACTCTCAGGCCACCAGCCTGTTCGACGCCTCGCCCAAGAGCAAAGGCATGAACTGCACCTGCAGCCTGCAGTGAGGCCAGCAGGGGGCGCTCCTGCAGTGAGGCCAGCAGGGGGCGCTCCTGCAGTGAGGCCAGCAGGGGGCGCTCCTGCAGTGAGGCCAGCAGGGGGCGCTCCTGCAGTGAGGCCAGCAGGGGGCCACACTAACACCTACTCACACGTGTATCTAACGCTAAAACATTAACAATGGGGTAAAACCACTTCCAGTTTCTGTGACGGAAACAAACGGACGTTTTGTTCTAAAACTAAACCTCTTCATTAAAGGAACAATAAAACTTTTTCAGAAAACTGTTGTTCATCTTTATTTCACACAAACATGTACACTAGCTCCCACAGACTCGAACACCTGCAGGGTTTTTACAGATTCATACATGGAAACACTCTGTTCTTACACCGAGAGCTGCAAGAACATCATAGACACATCTCTGGAATCGCCCATATATGGTCATGTTTGAAAACAGTTAAGGAGGAAAACAATCTCGAAAAAATGTAAATTTTCTCTAATTATTCAAAAACTACTGTAACAAACGCTGAATTCTGAATATAGTTTCTACTAAATAAAGATACAAAGACATGGGGAGGAGCAAAGTGGTTCAACAGCCCATAAACACATGAATAACGGAGAATGCTAACATGATGCTACATGTTAGCATCGGGCTAATGCTATGGTTAGCTAGCGCTTGCTACAACTGCCGTTTTTTCACCTCTACTGAACAATCTGCTGTGAGAAAATATCCATATGGACCCGACTTACACCTGACTTTATTTATGTGATAAATAAGTTCATATTCCACCAGAAAATGGCAAAAAAGAGGGAAAATTGTGTTTCTCTAAAGATTCTATTTTCCCCCTCGGCGAAGCCACGCCCCCTTCTGTGACGAGATGCGCCTGTGTCTATCAAGTCTTTTTTTGCCTCGTAACCGTGGAAACGTCTTGAAACTGAAGACGTTTCCACGGTTACGAGGCAGAAATGACTTTATTCTGACGCCACAGTGAAACAAAAGAACGATATCTCGACCAAATGGCGTCCTCTTGTTCTTGCAGCTCTGGGTGAAAGAACAAAGGTCTTGTGGTTGTGAAGAGTCTCTACATTATTTATATATTATCACACACACTTCAGTCAGGGCTCGTCCCCCTCACAGCCTGCGGGGGGCGCTGTCTCCGGGGGCTGAGGTCAGGGCTCGTCCCCCTCACAGCCTGCGGGGGGCGCTGTCTCCGGGGGCTGAGGTCAGGGCTCGTCCCCCTCGCAGCCTGTGGGGGGCGCTGTCTCCGGGGGCTGAGGTCAGGGCTCGTCCCCCTCACAGCCTGCGGGGGGCGCTGTCTCCGGGGGCTGAGGTCAGGGCTCGTCCCGCTTGCAGCCTGCGGGGGGCGCTGTCTCCGGGGGCTGAGGTCAGGGCTCGTCCCCCTCGCAGCCTGCGGGGGGCGCTCTCTCCGGGGGCTGCCTTTCACACTGACGCCAGGTGAGTCTGACCTCTGACCCCGCGGCCGCGCTCAGACGCTCCTCCATCTGCAACAGGAGGCGTGTCATTAAACTGTGACGGGGGGGGGTTGCGGAGGGGGGGGGGGCGGACCTGACTCAGGAGCGAGCGCTGCACGGCTGGACGACTGAGATCCGCAGAGCCCGGGTTCAGAAGCAGCCTCACCGCCGTCCTCGCCGTCAGCGGGAAATCTGCAACGAGAAACTCACCAGTCCAACCCGGGACATTCTGAGCCCGCCCCCCCCGAGAGGCCCCCCCTCGTCATCAGTGAGGGAAGGGTTTACGAGGGGGCGGGACTTAAGTGTAACTCCGCCCCATGGCTGAACTGAACCTTAGTGTTGTCTGAAGTGCAATGCTTTCTAATGGAAAACTAGCCTTTCAGTCATGTGACCTTTGTTGTTATGGCGGCCATTTTGAATACCGCAGTAGAATTATGCAGTACTACAACAGTATCTGTACTCAGTAAAAACACGCTTATGTGGAGTCAGTGTTCACGACGTTAGCATGCTACCGGTTAGCATTTAGCTTCCACAGCTCAGCTCTGACCTCTGACCTCTCCAAGAGAAAGCCCTGAACCACACTCCAGACATATCCTTGAGTAGAGCTCGGGAAATTCCACAGTAACCATGGAGATCCGCCATCTTTGCAGCTGTTAGCAAACATTTCCATTGACTAGCATTAGCTAAAAGCCGGGGAACTGCTCCGTTAGCTGCTGAGTCACTGTGAGGTCCAAGTGTTTAATGTGAACAAGAACTCCAGTATTTTAACTTTTACTGTTTTTACTGTTTTCTTCTTAAACAATGATTACGAGTCGTAAAAAAGCCTCTGTCGATCACTGTCTTTCACCCGGAGGAGAGATACTGGTACATGTTGTAGTACTGCATACTGCTACTTCACTCAGTATTCAAAATGGCCGCCGGACTATGTGTGATGTCATTGGCTGTATCCGAATGTCCATATACTATATGACTATATAGTGACTATATAGTGACTATATAGTGACTATATAGTCACTATATAGTGGTCACATGTTGTAGGGGTGTCTGAATGTCCAGAGAGAAAAAAGTCGTCCACTCGAAATTTCCCACAATGCATCTGGAAAAGTAGTGAGCATCGATGGTCACTAAACGGGTCAATATAGACCACAATGCATTGCGAGAGTGTGAGAAGAGCCTGACAGAGACAGGTCTTTGAACTAAACACGACTGAAGTAAATCAGCTGTTTCAGTCGAGTGTTTGTGTTTCTCATAAATAAACGACCTAAATATAAACGGTTACGGTGAAAATATGCTAACGTTAGCAGCTAACCTTTAGCTGGAGCTGTTAAATGACCGACAGCTTCATGCTAACGTTAGCTGCTAACCTTTAGCTGGAGCTGTTAAATGACCGATAGCTTCATGCTAATGTTAGCTGCTAACCTTTAGCTGGAGCTGTTAAATGACCGATAGCTTCATGCTAACGTTAGCTGCTAACCTTTAGCTGGAGCTGTTAAATGACCGATAGCTTCATGCTAACGTTAGCTGCTAACCTTTAGCTGGAGCTGTTAAATGACCGATAGCTTCATGCTAACGTTAGCTGCTAACCTTTAGCTGGAGCTGTTAAATGACCGATAGCTTCATGCTAACGTTAGCTGCTAACCTTTAGCTGGAGCTGTTAAATGACCGATAGCTTCATGCTAACGTTAGCTGCTAACCTTTAGCTGGAGCTGTTAAATGACTGATAGCTTCATGCTAATGTTAACTGCTAACCTTTAGCTGGAGCTGTTAAATGACCGATAGCTTCATGCTAATGTTAACTGCTAACCTTTAGCTGGAGCTGTTAAATGACCGATAGCTTCATGCTAACGTTAGCTGCTAACCTTTAGCTGGAGCTGTTAAATGACCGATAGCTTCATGCTAACGTTAGCTGCTAACCTTTAGCTGGAGCTGTTAAATGACCGATAGCTTCATGCTAACGTTAGCTGCTAACCTTTAGCTGGAGCTGTTAAATGACCGTTAGCTTCATGCTAACGTTAGCTGCTAACCTTTAGCTGGAGCTGTTAAATGACTGATAGCTTCATGCTAACGTTAGCTGCTAACCTTTAGCTTGAGCTGTTAAATGACCGATAGCTTCATGCTAACGTTAGCTGCTAACCTTTAGCTTGAGCTGTTAAATGACCGATAGCTTCATGCTAACGTTAGCTGCTAACCTTTAGCTGGAGCTGTTAAATGACCGATAGCTTCATGCTAACGTTAGCTGCTAACCTTTAGCTGGAGCTGTTAAATGACCGATAGCTTCATGCTAACGTTAGCTGCTAACCTTTAGCTGGAGCTGTTAAATGACCGATAGCTTCATGCTAACGTTAGCTGCTAACCTTTAGCTGGAGCTGTTAAATGACCGATAGCTTCATGCTAACGTTAGCTGCTAACCTTTCGCTGGAGCTGTTAAATGACCGATAGCTTCATGCTAACGTTAGCTGCTAACCTTTAGCTGGAGCTGTTAAATGACTGATAGCTTCATGCTAATGTTAACTGCTAACCTTTAGCTGGAGCTGTTAAATGACCGATAGCTTCATGCTAATGTTAACTGCTAACCTTTAGCTGGAGCTGTTAAATGACCGATAGCTTCATGCTAACGTTAGCTGCTAACCTTTAGCTGGAGCTGTTAAATGACCGATAGCTTCATGCTAACGTTAGCTGCTAACCTTTAGCTGGAGCTGTTAAATGACCGATAGCTTCATGCTAACGTTAGCTGCTAACCTTTAGCTGGAACTGTTAAATGACCGTTAGCTTCATGCTAACGTTAGCTGCTAACCTTTAGCTGGAGCTGTTAAATGACTGATAGCTTCATGCTAACGTTAGCTGCTAACCTTTAGCTTGAGCTGTTAAATGACCGATAGCTTCATGCTAACGTTAGCTGCTAACCTTTAGCTTGAGCTGTTAAATGACCGATAGCTTCATGCTAACGTTAGTTGCTAACCTTTAGCTGGAGCTGTTAAATGACCGATAGCTTCATGCTAACGTTAGCTGCTAACCTTTAGCTGGAGCTGTTAAATGACCGATAGCTTCATGCTAGCTGCTAACCTTTAGCTTGAGCTGTTAAATGAGCGATAGCTTCATGCTAACGTTAGCTACTAACCTTTAGCTTGAGCTGTTAAATGACCGATAGCTTCATGCTAACGTTAGCTGCTAACCTTTAGCTGGAGCTGTTAAATGACCGATAGCTTCATGCTAGCTGCTAACCTTTAGCTGGAACTGTTAAATGACCGATAGCTTCATGCTAACGTTAGCTACTAACCTTTAGCTTGAGCTGTTAAATGACCGATAGCTTCATGCTAATGTTAGCTGCTAACCTTTAGCTTGAGCTGTTAAATAACCGATAGCTTCATGCTAACGTTAGCTGCTAACCTTTAGCTGGAGCTGTTAAATGACTGATAGCTTCATGCTAACGTTAGCTGCTAACCTTTAGCTTGAGCTGTTAAATGACCGATAGCTTCATGCTAACGTTAGCTGCTAACCTTTAGCTTGAGCTGTTAAATGACCGATAGCTTCATGCTAACGTTAGCTGCTAACCTTTAGCTGGAGCTGTTAAATGACCGATAGCTTCATGCTAACGTTAGCTGCTAACCTTTAGCTGGAGCTGTTAAATGACCGATAGCTTCATGCTAGCGTTAGCTGCTAACCTTTAGCTGGAGCTGTTAAATGACCGATAGCTTCATGCTAACGTTAGCTGCTAACCTTTAGCTGGAGCTGTTAAATGACCGATAGCTTCATGCTAACGTTAGCTGCTAACCTTTAGCTGGAGCTGTTAAATGACCGATAGCTTCATGCTAACGTTAGCTGCTAACCTTTAGCTGGAGCTGTTAAATGACTGATAGCTTCATGCTAATGTTAACTGCTAACCTTTAGCTGGAGCTGTTAAATGACCGATAGCTTCATGCTAATGTTAACTGCTAACCTTTAGCTGGAGCTGTTAAATGACCGATAGCTTCATGCTAACGTTAGCTGCTAACCTTTAGCTGGAGCTGTTAAATGACCGTTAGCTTCATGCTAACGTTAGCTGCTAACCTTTAGCTGGAGCTGTTAAATGACCGATAGCTTCATGCTAACGTTAGCTGCTAACCTTTAGCTGGAACTGTTAAATGACCGTTAGCTTCATGCTAACGTTAGCTGCTAACCTTTAGCTGGAGCTGTTAAATGACTGATAGCTTCATGCTAACGTTAGCTGCTAACCTTTAGCTTGAGCTGTTAAATGACCGATAGCTTCATGCTAACGTTAGCTGCTAACCTTTAGCTTGAGCTGTTAAATGACCGATAGCTTCATGCTAACGTTAGCTGCTAACCTTTAGCTGGAGCTGTTAAATGACCGATAGCTTCATGCTAACGTTAGCTGCTAACCTTTAGCTGGAGCTGTTAAATGACCGATAGCTTCATGCTAGCTGCTAACCTTTAGCTTGAGCTGTTAAATGAGCGATAGCTTCATGCTAACGTTAGCTACTAACCTTTAGCTTGAGCTGTTAAATGACCGATAGCTTCATGCTAACGTTAGCTGCTAACCTTTAGCTGGAGCTGTTAAATGACCGATAGCTTCATGCTAGCTGCTAACCTTTAGCTGGAACTGTTAAATGACCGATAGCTTCATGCTAACGTTAGCTACTAACCTTTAGCTTGAGCTGTTAAATGACCGATAGCTTCATGCTAATGTTAGCTGCTAACCTTTAGCTTGAGCTGTTAAATAACCGATAGCTTCATGCTAACGTTAGCTGCTAACCTTTAGCTTGAGCTGTTAAATGACCGACAGCTTCATGCTAACGTTAGCTGCTAACCTTTAGCTGGAGCTGTTAAATGACCGATAGCTTCATGCTAATGTTAGCTGCTAACCTTTAGCTTGAGCTGTTAAATGACCGATAGCTTCATGCTAACGTTAGCTGCTAACCTTTAGCTTGAGCTGTTAAATGACCGACAGCTTCATGCTAACGTTAGCTGCTAACCTTTAGCTGGAGCTGTTAAATGACCGATAGCTTCATGCTAACGTTAGCTGCTAACCTTTAGCTGGAGCTGTTAAATGACCGATAGCTTCATGCTAACGTTAGCTGCTAACCTTTAGCTGGAGCTGTTAAATGACCGATAGCTTCATGCTAACGTTAGCTGCTAACCTTTAGCTGGAGCTGTTAAATGACCGATAGCTTCATGCTAACGTTAGCTGCTAACCTTTAGCTGGAGCTGTTAAATGACCGATAGCTTCATGCTAACGTTAGCTGCTAACCTTTAGCTGGAGCTGTTAAATGAGTCCGAATCGCCAACAGAATCAGTGACTATATACTCACTATATACTCACTATATAGTGACTGTATAGTCACTATATAGTGAGTATATAGTGAGTATATAGTGCGTATATATATATATATATGTATATAGTGAGTATATAGTGAGTATATATATATATATATGTATATAGTGAGTATATAGTGAGTATATAGTGACTATATAGTGAGTATATAGTGACTATATAGTGAGTATATAGTGACTATATAGTGAGTATATAGTGAGTATATAGTGACTATATAGTGAGTATATAGTGAGTATATAGTGAGTATATAGTGAGTATATAGTGAGTATATAGTGAGTATATAGTGCGGCCTGTAGTATATGAGGTCACGGACTGACCTTTGTGGCAGAGCACCTGCCGGGCCTGGGCGCAGTCCTCTGGGAGCCACGCCCCGTTGGTATCCATGGTGACGCAGTACTGACCGTCTGAAGGATCCAGGCCCGAGGGGGGCGGGGCCTCGGGGTCCAGCCACACCCAGGGCCGCTGATTAAGCCCCACCCACACCTGAGCGGAGGCTGCGGACAGAGGCGGAGCTTAGGTCTGCTGCCCCAGGGAGGGCATCTGATGCAGGGGCACGTACCTGGGCGGGAGGAGGCGGCGGTGGAGGCGGTGGTGGAGGAGGAGGTGGAGGCGATGGTGGAGGAGGTGGTGGAGGCGGTGGAGGTGGTGGAGGAGCTGGAGGCGGTGGAGGCTGTGGAGGTGGAGGTGGGGGAGGCGGTGGAGGTGGGGGAGGCGGTGGAGGTGGGGGAGGCGGTGGAGGTGGGGGAGGCGGTGGAGGCGGTGGAGGTGGGGGAGGCGGTGGAGGCGGTGGAGGCTGTGGAGGTGGAGGTGGAGGAGGAGGCGGTGGCGGCGGTGGCGTCATCGTCTGCCTCCCTCTTTCTGCGTGTGGTCCGGCCGTAGAACACGTCGAGGAGCTGCTGGACCTGGACCTGGTCCTGGGGCGAGCTCAGGTCTGAGGCCTGAGACCTGCACATGTCCCGAGCCTCAGACCAGGTCTGGGCCTGGTCCAGGATGAAGGTCCTCTGGTCCTGCTCTGCAAACACAACCAGAGCGGGGTTAATGTTCTGTCTGTCTGCCCCCCCCCTCAGACTCACCGCTGTAGCAGGCCGTGTACCCCCCCCCTCAGACTCACCGCTGTAGCAGGCCCTGCCCCCCCCTCAGACTCACCGCTGTAGCAGGCCGTGTACCCCCCCCCCTCAGACTCACCGCTGTAGCAGGCCCTGCCCCCCCCCTCAGACTCACCGCTGTAGCAGGCCGTGTACCGCAGATCCTCGCTGCAGCTCGAGGCCTCCATCGTCCCGCTGTAGGTTCTCAGTGAGGCGCAGTTGCTGAGCCCGACCCAGGCCCGTCCCGAGGTCACCGAGGTCCCCCCCGGTCCTGAGGTCCCCGACCCCCCCGAGGTCACCGCCCGGGCCGCCTCCCCAGGGACAAAACAACACTTTTAACAAATGTTCAGAAAATCCTCTCATTTTTCTTTTTTTTCAATTATTATTATTCTTTTATTTAAAGACTTTTTGCTGCAGATTTTTCAAAATGTCAAAAAAACAAATAATTTAAATAAATGAGTTTGTATTTGTTTAAAGAGGGGGTGTTCTGCTTTAAAGAGGGGGTGTTCTGCTTTAAAGAGGGGGTGTTCTGCTTTAAAGAGGGCGTGTTCTGCTTTAATGAGGGGGTGTTCTGCTTTAAAGAGGGGGTGTTCTGCTTTAAAGAGGGGGTGTTCTGCTTTAAAGAGGGGGTGTTCTGCTTTTGTCAGCCCCATAGCACCAGTCTATATCTCACTACAATGATGACAAACCTTCTGCTGGTCTGTAAATGCAGTAAATCAGAATAACTGCCTTGTATAAAATGTCTCTCTCAAAATGGCTGTAGTGAATGTCTTGAAATAGGCCTCTGTCTCTTTAAGAACCTCTGAGCCTTTAGACACGCCCCCTCCACACGCTGTCTGTGGCATCAGTGGGGAGGGGGTTCTGCTGAGGAGCAGTGGTTGGTTACTCGGCTGGTGACCAAAGCTCGGAGGCGTCTCCAGGAGGTGGGGGCGTTCCTAGGAGGACTCAGGCAAACCTATCCCTAAAATGGCCGCCATCAGTTTTTACAGATTACTCAGAAATACGTGAATGTGCCAAGGCAACACTTCAGCCATGTTTTTAATGAGGGAGGGACAGAATAACAGGATGTCCATTTTGCAGAATACCCCCCCTTTAAAACGTGTCCGTGTCCCACTTGTGCAGGTCACATGACCACAGTGGTCAGGTGGTACCTCCGCCTTCTGCCCGTCCAGGACCACGGCCAGCCTGGAGTCTCGCTCGGCGCAGAACCTCACGGCCTTAGACCAGCTCAGACTCTGGTCAGAATGAAAGGAGAAGCGCCTCTGAGCCGCCCCCACACCGGGCCACAGGCCGGACCACAGGCCGGACCACAGGCCGGACCACAGGCCGGACCACAGGGCCGCTGAGAGGGGCTCAGATTAGGTCTTGGTTCGTGCAGAGACTAAAGTGTGTAGGATGTGGTGAGTGAGAGGCTTTACCTGAGAGCAGCAGCAGCGCCCCCTGTGGCCGCAGCTGGAACATCCCGGAGTCTGGTCACGGTCCGAGTCCGAGTCCGAGGTCCAAGTCTGAGCTCCGGGTCTGAGCTCCGAGTCTGAGCTCCGGGTCCGAGTCTGAGCTCCGGGTCTGAGCTCCGAGTCTGAGCTCTGGGTCTGAGCTCCGGGTCTGAGGTCCGAGTCTGAGCTCCGAGTCTGAGCTCCGAGTCTGAGCTCCGGGTCTGAGCTCCGAGTCTGAGCTCCGAGTCTGAGCTCCGAGTCTGAGCTCCGGGTCTGAGCTCCGGGTCTGAGGTCCGAGTCTGAGCTCCGAGTCTGAGCTCCGAGTCTGAGCTCCGAGTCTGAGCTCCGGGTCTGAGCTCCGAGTCCGAGCTCCGGGTCTGAGGTCCGGGTCTGAGGTCCGAGTCTGAGCTCCGGGTCTGAGGTCCGAGTCTGAGCTCCGGGTCTGAGGTCCGGGTCTGAGGTCCGAGTCTGAGCTCCGGGTCTGAGGTCTGAGCTCCGAGTCTGAGCTCCGAGTCCGAGCTCCGAGTCTGAGCTCCGAGTCTGAGCTCCGAGTCTGAGCTCCGAGTCTGAGCTCCGAGTCTGAGCTCCGGGTCTGAGCTCCGGGTCTGAGGTCCGAGTCTGAGCTCCGAGTCTGAGCTCCGAGTCTGAGCTCCGGGTCTGAGCTCCGGGTCTGAGCTCCGAGTCTGAGCTCCGGGTCTGAGCTCCGAGTCTGAGGTCTGAGCTCCGAGTCTGAGGTCTGAGCTCCGAGTCTGAGGTCTGAGCTCCGAGTCTGAGCTCCGGGTCTGAGCTCCGAGTCTGAGCTCCGAGTCCGAGGTCCGGGTCTGAGCTCCGAGTCTGAGCTCCGGGTCTGAGCTCCGAGTCTGAGGTCTGAGCTCCGAGTCTGAGGTCTGAGCTCCGAGTCTGAGGTCTGAGCTCCGAGTCTGAGCTCCGGGTCTGAGGTCCGGGTCTGAGCTCCGAGTCTGAGGTCTGGGTCTGAGCTCCGGGTCTGAGCTCCGGGTCTGAGCTCCGAGTCTGAGCTCCGGGTCTGAGCTCCGAGTCTGAGGTCTGAGGTCCGGGTCTGAGGTCCGAGTCTGAGGTCCGAGTCTGAGCTCCGAGTCTGAGCTCCGGGTCTGAGCTCCGAGTCTGAGGTCTGGGTCTGAGCTCGGTCTTTAAAGGCCGCGCTTTGGGCTGGAGGCGGGTCGGGTTTCCTCAGGTCTGGGTCTGAGCTCCGGGTCCGAGTCTGAGCTCTGAGTCTAAGGTCTGGGTCCGGGTCTGAGCTCGGTCTTTAAAGGCCGCGCTTGGGGCTGGGGGCGGGTCGGGTTTCCTCAGGTCTGGGTCTGAGCTGGGTCTTTAAAGGCCGCGCTTGGGGCTGCAGGCGGGTCGGGTTTCCTGGTTTACAGACGCTCATCAGCGGCGGCCGCGCTTCACGCTCGGCGCTTCACGCTCCGCAGGCAAATCCGGGCGGTCCCTGTGAAACCGGAGCCGGACCATCAGAGTGATTTATGTGAAGCCCCGCCCACATCAGGAGCCTCAGAGTTGCTTTAGATTTGGGTAAAGTCGTATCGCACGAGTTCATTCACTCGATCAGAAACGAGAAACATTCAAATGCGAGTCATTAAACAAAGGCGGGAGGAATCCGCCTCATTTGCATCTCATTTGCATAACAGACGAGCGCTCCACATCGTTAGACTTTTATTATTTATTTAAATTTACAGAAAAGGATCCGTCTGTGACGTCATCTGCAGACCCACAGCTCAGTCTCATCAGAACAAAACAAAAATAACAAATCACATCAAATCATTCAATGTTTTTATTCATAATCATCGTCTCGAAACTAAATCAGTGCATCGTTTATAAACTAAGACACGAATAACTACGAATAACTACTAACTACCAATATTAACAACTACCAATATTCATAACTGCAAATATTAATAACTATGAATATCACTAATGAGTCAGAGAAAGGGTGTGAACAGCAGTCGTCTGTACTGAGTTGTTTGAGTAAGTTTCGTCTCTTTCTGCGGCAGCGACAGAAACAATAATGAAAAACTGCAGTAAACTTTATTATTGCAGTAGTATTTGTAGTATTTGTAGCATTTGTAGTATTTGTAGTATCAAGGAAGTTGTAGTTACAAATGTCCCTAATCCGGCTTTTAACACTTCATGTTGATCCGATACTGAGCCGATATTGAACCGATATTGACCCGATACTGATCTGATACTGAGCCGATACTATTCCGATATTGATCCGATACTGAGCCGATACTGAGCCGATACCGACCCGATATTGATCCGATACTGAGCCGATACTGAGCCGATACCGACCCGATACTGTGCTTCCTGCTAAACGCTCTTTGTTTAAACTGTTCTAACGTTGTTCCTGAGGTCGTTTTTCACTAGAGATGCACCGATACCGATACCAGTGTCGGGTATCGGGCCGATACCACATGCTTGTACTCATACTCGTGCTCATTCATGAGGTCCCGATACCAGAAACCGATACCATTTGACCTACGAGGCGCAGCTACGAGGCGCAGCTACGAGGCGCAGCTACGAGGCGCAGCTACGAGGCGCAGCTACGAGGCGCAGCTACGAGGCGCAGCTACGAGGCGCAGCTCTCAGCTGAGGAGAGAAGAAGCAACAAACTGTAGAATAGTTTAGTGTAAACACAATAATCCACATAGAGCTGACTTTATTACAGACTGCGCTCTCTAAACCAGAGTCTGAGCTGGATTTAACCAGAGCTTAATGTTGTTAGAGCTGCAGCGTCTGCAGTGTTTACAACATACAGGCTAACGATGCTAACTCGCTGCAGCGTCTGCAGTGTTTACAACATACAGGCTAACGATGCTAACTCACTGCAGCGTCTGCAGTGTTTACAACATACAGGCTAACGATGCTAACTCGCTGCAGTGTTTACAACATACAGGCTAACGATGCTAACTAGCGGCTAACAGTTTTGGCCATTCTGACGCTGTTTTAAGCCCAGGGGTTTATTCATCTGAAAAACTAACCCAGCGACTAAAAAGTCCTCAGAAAATCCAGATTAAAGACATACAGCATGTTTATATTGAGGAAAATGAGCTGCAGCAGAACAATGAAAACGCTGTAGCTACTCGCTAAGTTACTACAAACACACGAGAAAATCTACAGGAGCTGAAGTAAAGACGAAAAGAGACCATTTAAGAAACATCTCAATACTATTGTTACATAAAAACACATACATGAATAAAGCTCAGGCATTGGGAGCTTTAGGACATGGACTTTTCTGTCTATGATGGACAGAGACATAAAAATTAAAAATATATTGAATGAAAATAAAATAAATAAATAAATGGCATCAGCACAATTCTAATATAACTGCTCTTAAATGTGTCGCCGACTTTACTTAAGGAAATGTACATGAGTAAATTTACTAATTACAAACCAATCTGCTGTGAAAAAAGTAAGAATGTTGAAGAAAATGCCTTGTACTCGTATCAGTATTCGGTATCGGCGAGTACTTAAATCCAAGTACTCGTATCGGTTTTAGAGAAAGTGGTATCGGTGCCTCCCTCGGTTTCACTCACAGATGAAGTTAATCCTGGACGACGCCGTTAAATCTGTTTCTTCTTCTACGGCGTCAGCGCCTCGACCTGAATCGCGGGAGTATTCGCAGTAATCGAAGTAGTATTCGCAGTATTCGTAGTAACCGTTACATTGCT
Source organism: Gobius niger (assembly GCF_951799975.1). Lineage (NCBI taxonomy): Eukaryota > Metazoa > Chordata > Actinopteri > Gobiiformes > Gobiidae > Gobius > Gobius niger. Next base: position 32,569 of record NW_027639210.1, on the reverse strand, counting down.
TGTTACCAGTTCTTTAAAGGGACTAGATGTAAGTTGGTCATGTTATATACTCACTACTGCCCCCTCAGGTCATGTTATACTCACTACTGCCCCCTCAGGTCATGTTATACTCACTACTGCCCCCTCAGGTCATGTTATATACTCACTACTGCCCCCTCAGGTCATGTTATACTCACTACTGCCCCCTCAGGTCATGCGTGTAACTGCAGGATTGTACAGGCAGTTGTGGTGAACAGGTCTGACATTAAAGTCGAGGAGGAAAATACTTGTTAAACATTTTTAAATTTCGAATCGTCCCTTTAACGATACTCGGTGTTTTCCTGACTCTGTAACAGTATTTGAATATATTTGTATTTGATATATTTTACAGTGTTGTTGTATTTGTGTCATTGTGTGTCTTGTGTTGTTGTTGTGTTTGTTGTATTTGTGTCGTAGTAGTTGTATTTGCAGTATTCGTAGTAATATTCGTAGTAGTATTCGTAGTAATATTCGTAGTAATATTCGTAGTAGTATTCGTAGTATAGCAGTATTGCAGTATCTCAGTGAAACACCGTCTGCCTCCAGCGCCTGTCCGGGGTGAAAGGCCACAGACAATCCAAGATGGCGGCTCTGAAGGGGCGGGGCTCCACGGAGAGTCCGAGCAGCTCGAGGCGGGAGCAGGCGAGGCGCGCGTTCTGAGGCCGCGACGCGCCTCCAGGGGGCGCCTCCGTCAGCTGCAGGACAGGGACACACGCGTGAGAGGGGGCGGGGCCACAGAGGGAGGGGGCGGGCTCACGGGAGGGCGGGGCTTACCGGGACGACGTGGTCGGACGGCAGCTCGAAGGCGTCGGCGATGGATTTGGCCATTTCGTACTTGGTCATCTGCTCCTTCCCCGAGAAGTGGAAAACCCCGCGGATGGACGGGTCCTGGACGAGCGAGAGCAGACGTTAAAGACTGAACTATCATAGCCACTTTAGCATAGGGACCTCTGATGCTAACTATCATAGCCACTTTAGCATAGGGACTTCTGATGCTAACTATCATAGCCACTTTAGCATAGGGACCTCTGATGCTAACCATCATAGCCACTTTAGCATAGGGACCTCTGGTGCTAACTATCATAGCCACTTTAGCATAGGGACTTCTGATGCTAACTATCATAGCCACTTTAGCATAGGCACCTCTGGTGCTAACTATCATAGCCACTTTGGCATAGGGACTTCTGATGCTAACTATCATAGCCACTTTAGCATAGGGACCTCTGATGCTAACCATCATAGCCACTTTAGCATAGGGACCTCTGGTGCTAACTATCATAGCCACTTTAGCATAGGGACCTCTGATGCTAACCATCATAGCCACTTTAGCATAGGGACCTCTGGTGCTAACTATCATAGCCACTTTAGCATAGGGACCTCTGGTGCTAACTATCATAGCCACTTTAGCATAGGGACCTCTGATGCTAACTATCATAGCCACTTTAGCATAGGGACTTCTGATGCTAACTATCATAGCCACTTTAGCATAGGGACCTCTGATGCTAACCATCATAGCCACTTTAGCATAGGGACCTCTGGTGCTAACTATCATAGCCACTTTAGCATAGGGACTTCTGATGCTAACTATCATAGCCACTTTAGCATAGGCACCTCTGGTGCTAACTATCATAGCCACTTTAGCATAGGGACCTCTGATGCTAACCATCATAGCCACTTTAGCATAGGGACCTCTGGTGCTAACTATCATAGCCACTTTAGCATAGGGACCTCTGGTGCTAACTATCATAGCCACTTTAGCATAGGGACTTCTGATGCTAACTATCATAGCCACTTTAGCATAGGCACCTCTGGTGCTAACTATCATAGCCACTTTAGCATAGGGACCTCTGGTGCTAACTATCATAGCCACTTTAGCATAGGGACCTCTGATGCTAACTATCATAGCCACTTTAGCATAGGGACCTCTGGTGCTAACTATCATAGCCACTTTAGCATAGGGACCTCTGGTGCTAACTATCATAGCCACTTTAGCATAGGGACCTCTGATGCTAACTATCATAGCCACTTTAGCATAGGGACCTCTGGTGCTAACTATCATAGCCACTTTAGCATAGGGACCTCTGGTGCTAACTATCATAGCCACTTTAGCATAGGGACCTCTGATGCTAACTATCATAGCCACTTTAGCATAGGGACCTCTGGTGCTAACTATCATAGCCACTTTAGCATAGGGACCTCTGATGCTAACTATCATAGCCACTTTAGCATAGGGACCTCTGATGCTAACTATCATAGCCACTTTAGCATAGGGACCTCTGATGCTAACTATCATAGCCACTTTAGCATAGGGACCTCTGATGCTAACTATCATAGCCACTTTAGCATAGGGACCTCTGGTGCTAACTATCATAGCCACTTTAGCATAGTGACCTCTGATGCTAACTATCATAGCCACTTTAGCATAGGGACCTCTGATGCTAACTATCATAGCCACTTTAGCATAGGGACCTCTGGTGCTAACTATCATAGCCACTTTAGCATAGGGACCTCTGGTGCTAACTATCATAGCCACTTTAGCATAGGGACCTCTGGTGCTAACTATCATAGCCACTTTAGCATAGGGACCTCTGATGCTAACCATCATAGCCACTTTAGCATAGGGACCTCTGGTGCTAACTATCATAGCCACTTTAGCATAGGGACTTCTGATGCTAACTATCATAGCCACTTTAGCATAGGGACCTCTGATGCTAACCATCATAGCCACTTTAGCATAGGGACCTCTGGTGCTAACTATCATAGCCACTTTAGCATAGGGACTTCTGATGCTAACTATCATAGCCACTTTAGCATAGGCACCTCTGGCGCTAACTATCATAGCCACTTTAGCATAGGGACCTCTGATGCTAACCATCATAGCCACTTTAGCATAGGGACCTCTGGTGCTAACTATCATAGCCACTTTAGCATAGGGACTTCTGATGCTAACTATCATAGCCACTTTAGCATAGGCACCTCTGGTGCTAACTATCATAGCCACTTTAGCATAGGGACTTCTGATGCTAACTATCATAGCCACTTTAGCATAGGGACCTCTGGTGCTAACTGTCATAGCCACTTTAGCATAGGGACCTCTGATGCTAACTATCATAGCCACTTTAGCATAGGGACCTCTGATGCTAACCATCATAGCCACTTTAGCATAGGGACCTCTGGTGCTAACTATCATAGCCACTTTAGCATAGGGACCTCTGATGCTAACCATCATAGCCACTTTAGCATAGGGACCTCTGGTGCTAACTATCATAGCCACTTTAGCATAGGGACCTCTGGTGCTAACTATCATAGCCACTTTAGCATAGGGACCTCTGATGCTAACTATCATAGCCACTTTAGCATAGGGACTTCTGATGCTAACTATCATAGCCACTTTAGCATAGGGACCTCTGATGCTAACCATCATAGCCACTTTAGCATAGGGACCTCTGGTGCTAACTATCATAGCCACTTTAGCATAGGGACTTCTGATGCTAACTATCATAGCCACTTTAGCATAGGCACCTCTGGTGCTAACTATCATAGCCACTTTAGCATAGGGACCTCTGATGCTAACCATCATAGCCACTTTAGCATAGGGACCTCTGGTGCTAACTATCATAGCCACTTTAGCATAGGGACCTCTGGTGCTAACTATCATAGCCACTTTAGCATAGGGACTTCTGATGCTAACTATCATAGCCACTTTAGCATAGGCACCTCTGGTGCTAACTATCATAGCCACTTTAGCATAGGGACCTCTGGTGCTAACTATCATAGCCACTTTAGCATAGGGACCTCTGATGCTAACTATCATAGCCACTTTAGCATAGGGACCTCTGGTGCTAACTATCATAGCCACTTTAGCATAGGGACCTCTGGTGCTAACTATCATAGCCACTTTAGCATAGGGACCTCTGATGCTAACTATCATAGCCACTTTAGCATAGGGACCTCTGGTGCTAACTATCATAGCCACTTTAGCATAGGGACCTCTGGTGCTAACTATCATAGCCACTTTAGCATAGGGACCTCTGATGCTAACTATCATAGCCACTTTAGCATAGGGACCTCTGGTGCTAACTATCATAGCCACTTTAGCATAGGGACCTCTGATGCTAACTATCATAGCCACTTTAGCATAGGGACCTCTGATGCTAACTATCATAGCCACTTTAGCATAGGGACCTCTGATGCTAACTATCATAGCCACTTTAGCATAGGGACCTCTGATGCTAACTATCATAGCCACTTTAGCATAGGGACCTCTGGTGCTAACTATCATAGCCACTTTAGCATAGTGACCTCTGATGCTAACTATCATAGCCACTTTAGCATAGGGACCTCTGATGCTAACTATCATAGCCACTTTAGCATAGGGACCTCTGGTGCTAACTATCATAGCCACTTTAGCATAGGGACCTCTGGTGCTAACTATCATAGCCACTTTAGCATAGGGACCTCTGGTGCTAACTATCATAGCCACTTTAGCATAGGGACCTCTGGTGCTAACTATCATAGCCACTTTAGCATAGGGACCTCTGATGCTAACCATCATAGCCACTTTAGCATAGGGACCTCTGGTGCTAACTATCATAGCCACTTTAGCATAGGGACTTCTGATGCTAACTATCATAGCCACTTTAGCATAGGGACCTCTGATGCTAACCATCATAGCCACTTTAGCATAGGGACCTCTGGTGCTAACTATCATAGCCACTTTAGCATAGGGACTTCTGATGCTAACTATCATAGCCACTTTAGCATAGGCACCTCTGGCGCTAACTATCATAGCCACTTTAGCATAGGGACCTCTGATGCTAACCATCATAGCCACTTTAGCATAGGGACCTCTGGTGCTAACTATCATAGCCACTTTAGCATAGGGACCTCTGATGCTAACTATCATGGCCACTTTAGCATAGGGACCTCTGATGCTAACTATCATAGCCACTTTAGCATAGGGACCTCTGGTGCTAACTATCATAGCCACTTTAGCATAGGGACCTCTGGTGCTAACTATCATAGCCACTTTAGCATAGGGACCTCTGATGCTAACTATCATAGCCACTTTAGCATAGGGACCTCTGATGCTAACTATCATAGCCACTTTAGCATAGGGACCTCTGGTGCTAACTATCATAGCCACTTTAGCATAGGGACCTCTGGTGCTAACTATCATAGCCACTTTAGCATAGTGACCTCTGGTGCTAACTATCATAGCCACTTTAGCATAGGGACCTCTGATGCTAACTATCATAGCCACTTTAGCATAGGGACCTCTGATGCTAACCATCATAGCCACTTTAGCATAGGGACCTCTGATGCTAACTATCATAGCCACTTTAGCATAGGGACCTCTGATGCTAACTATCATAGCCACTTTAGCATAGGGGCCTGTTCCTTCAAAGCTCCTGGATCTTCTGCACCTTCTGCAGATTGAAAGTGACTCGTTCTGACCTGTCGGCGTCTGGAGCAGATGTTGCTGCAGACTTTGGCCACGTCCTTCACGTTGGTGGGGAAGCGCTGCTGGGTGTGGTCCAGGGAGCAGGTCTCACCGGCGTCTAAGATGGAGGTCCAGAGGACGGTGACGGCGCTCTCGGAAACACGCTCCACCTCCCCGAACAGGATGGGCACCCGCAGGATCACCGAGTCTGAGGAGAGAGGAGGATCACTGAGTCTGAGGAGAGAGGAGGATCACTGAGTCTGAGGAGAGAGGAGGATCACCGAGTCTGAGGAGAGAGGAGGATCACTGAGTCTGAGGAGGAAACGGATCCGAGGAGGAAATTTATGGTTTCAGACCTGGGCAGTGGGTTGGGGTTAGGGGTTAAAGGTCAGGGGTTGAGGTTTTAAGGGTAGGGTATGGTTAGGGTAGCTTCAGACCTGGGCAGTGGGTTGGGGTCGGGGTCAGGGGTCAGGGGTTGAGGGTAAGCTTCAGACCTGGGCAGTGGCGGCTGGTCTCGCGCTCGCCCTCCATCTTGCTGCGCCCGTACAGGTTGAGGGGGTTCGGAGAGTCGTCTTCTCCGTACGGGGGGTTCCTCCCGTCAAACACGTAATCGGTGCTGATGTAGAGGAAGAACGCTCCACAGGAGGCTGAGAGAGAGGTCAGAGGTCAGAGGTCAGAGAGAGGTCAGAGAGAGGTCAGAGAGAGGTCAGAGGTCAGAGAGAGGTCAGAGAGAGAGGTCAGAGAGGGTCAGTCCCGGGTCTTCAGGGGTCAGCGTTGGGTCAGTCTTGGGTCTTCAGGGGTCAGCGTTGGGTCAGTCTTGGGTCTTCAGGGGTCAGCGTTGGGTCAGTCCCGGGTCTTTAGGGGGTCAGTGTTGGGTCAGTCTTGGGTCTTCAGGGGGTCAGCGTTGGGTCAGTCTTGGGTCTTCAGGGGGTCAGCGTTGGGTCAGTCCCGGGTCTTTAGGGGGTCAGTGTTGGGTCAGCGTTGGGTCAGTCCCGGGTCTTTAGGGGTCAGCGTTGGGCCAGTCTTAGGTCAGCGTTGGGTCAGTGTTGGGTCTTTAGGGGGTCAGCGTTGGGTCAGTCCCGGGTCTTTAGGGGGTCAGCGTTGGGTCAGTCCCGGGTCTTTAGGGGTCAGCGTTGGGTCAGTACCTGCCTCCTTGGCCAGCGTGGCGGTGCTGTGGACGTTGAGATTCAGCGCAGCTTCAGACGAATGTTCCACGACGTCTGGACGGCGCTCGGCGGCGCAGTGGACGATCACGTCAGGCTGAAGGACACGAATGGATGGTAGCATTAGCAATAGCATTAGCAGTAGCATTAGCAGTAGCATTAGTATTAGCAGTAGCATTAGCAGTAGCAGTAGCATTAGCATTAGCAGTAGCATTAGCATTAGCAGTAGCATTAGCAGTAGCATTAGCAGTAGCATTAGCAGTAGCATTAGCAGTAGTGTTAGCAGTATCATTAGCAGTAGCATTAGCATTAGCAGTAGCATTAGCATTAGCATTAGCAGTAGCATTAGCATTAGCAGTAGCATTAGCATTAGCAGTAGCAGTAGCATTAGCAGTAGCAGTAGCATTAGCAGTAGCATTAGCATTAGCAGTAGCATTAGCAGTAGCATTAGCATTAGCAGTAGCATTAGCAGTAGCAGTAGCATTAGCAGTAGCATTAGCATTAGCAGTAGCATTAGCAGTAGTATTAGCAGTAGTATTAGCAGTAGCATTAGCAGTAGCATTAGCAGTAGCATTAGCAGTAGCATTAGCAGTAGTATTAGCAGTAGCATTAGCATTAGCAGTAGCAGTAGCATTAGCAGTAGCATTAGCAGTAGCATTAGCAGTAGTATTAGCAGTAGCATTAGCAGTAGTATTAGCAGTAGCATTAGCATTAGCAGTAGCATTAGCAGTAGCATTAGCAGTATTTGTACCTTGTTCTTTGTGACGACCTCATGGACCGCCTCCTCGCTCGTGAGGTCACACCGCAGCATTAGGGGCGGGGCTCGTCTGAAGCCCGTTGCCGTGACGTTCCAGCCGTCGTCACGGAGCTGTCGACACAGGCTCCGCCCCAGCAGACCCGTCGCCCCGGTGACCAGGACACGCCCCCCAGCACCAGGCCCCGCCCCCTCGGGCTCCTCCTGAAACAAAAAGGGGTTTTGTTTAATAGTCATATAAGTGAGGATTAAACACCTCAGAGCCGCGTTAGCCGGTTCTAACGCCCGACACAGTGTTGTTCCTCCTGCTCATCTGTTTATGGAAACAGCTGCGGTGGAGTCGCTCACACCTGGGCCCCCCCAACTCAAACTTTTATGTTTGACTTTACTAATCCAGACAAAGATGCTTCAATGCAGGATCATTTTATGTACGTCTGAAAATGATGAATAGCCTTAACCGTTTCCAATAGAAATGTAAAGCTCATATGTTATTAACAGTAGCTAACCTAGCTGCTCACTCTCCTCTACAAACATTTAGCAAACACTAAATCCATCTCAAGGTGGTATTCAATTCTTACTGACCTGTGACTTCAATATAAAAAAACTGCCCATTCACCTCTCCTCTTTCCATCAACAAGCTCTACTTTACTGGAGATTAATTTACAAGCACAATTATAGCCCACACAATACACCCTTATGGAACTGCCAGTTCATAACTGTTAAAAACAAGTCCTTATTCCAACTGAAATGGTTTGAAAAAGGTATTTGGTCCCTTATGCACTTATTAAATGACTGTGGCAATCTTTTGTCCTTTGAAGAGTTTTCTATGAAATATGGTTTGCAAACAGTAAAGAAAGATTACCAAAAAATCACTCAGGCCATCCCCCAAAATATTTTGTCTACAGTTTCTTTCTTGTTTACTAATCCTAGCTGTAAATCCCCGTGTCTTCCTAAACTTTTGGTAAATGGAATTAACATTACTTCTCCAAATCTTACAAACTGTAAAATTCGAAACCTCTTCACTAAGATCCTTTTCCCCTTTATCTCAAACCCAAATTCAATTTCGATAATGTTCTCACACAATGAGAAGCGGAAAATCAGAACAAACTATTTAAAATTTCCCATTCCTCCAAAGGCCAAGGAAGTTCACTTTAAAGTAATTTCGGGCATTTCCCCGTCCAAAGATCTTCTTCGACATCGTTTTGGGTGGGAAGATAACTGTTGTACTTTTTGTGTTGTTAATATTGAATCTACAGAACACTTGTTTTATGACTGTATGTTCTCCAAAGTACTGTGGGATGACATTCATTATTGGCTTTTCCCGAAGATTCCCAATTTACAGGACTTTTCAAGCAAGGACATTATTTTTGGCATTTTAAAAAAGGACAGCAATATAGAACTTATTTTAAATGTTATCATTATATTGGGTAAATTCTTCATCCACAAATGTCGATTCTTAAAAACAAAACCATCATTTGTCACTTTTCACAAAGAACTGTCTCTATTTTTCTCCTCTGTTTCCTTCATGGAAAAAAACACTGGTGTGAACCTTAAAAACATCATTGATGATCTGGACTTAATAAGCATCCTCTAGTACTGCATTTCACTTTTATTTTATCTTATTTTATTGTTTAATTTTTGTGTGTGTTTATGTCCTGCTCTGACTTAACAATTTGTAATACGGAACATTCCTGCCATATTAGTTGTATCGCACATGTAATAAAAAAAAAAAAAAAAAAAAAAAAAAATCCATCTCATACGTTCCTGTCAGTCACTGATTACGTGTTTATCTGATTCAGCTGTGTCATGCGTTGCTACGGCGACGCCACAGCGGAGTGACATCCCAGTGATTTAACTACCGGACTACGTGTGCGGTTATACCAAAATAATGCACCAGCCAATCAGAATCCAGTATTCACCCAGACCATGGTGTCATAAATAATAATATATACATGGACAAAGTATATAAAGGTAGAAAGCAGGGTCATGTGACCAATGCTGTTTATATATCTATATCTATATCTATATCTATATTTATATATATATATATATATGCTTATAGCGGTACAGAGGCAGCATCTCCAGCTCGCCCTGAGGAACACCTGGATCTCATCTTCTTTACTTTAGGACTTTCTCTAAAAGCGTTTATCGACTTTGACCGAGCGTCGAACCAGCACGAACACAAACACTGCCCAGTGAGGAAACATCTGAGGCTCAGATAAAAGAACAGAGAGTTTCAGCACAAAAACCAGCTCAGACTCAGACACAGAGACTCCAGAGCCTGAAGTACTTACAGAGCCTGAAGTACTTACAGAGCCTGAAGTACTTACAGAGCCTGAAGTACTTACAGACCCTGAAGTACTTACAGAGCCTGAAGTACTTACAGAGCCTGAAGTACTTACAGAGCCTGAAGTACTTACAGACCCTGAAGTACTTACAGAGCCTGAAGTACTTACAGAGCCTGAAGTACTTACAGACCCTGAAGTACTTACAGAGCCTGAAGTACTTACAGACTCTAAAGTACTTACAGACTCTAAAGTACTTACAGACTCTAAAGTACTTACAGACTCTAAAGTACTTACAGACTCTAAAGTACTTACAGACTCTAAAGTACTTACAGACTCTAAAGTACTTACAGAGCCTAAAGTACTTACAGACTCTAAAGTACTTACAGACTCTAAAGTACTTACAGACTCTAAAGTACTTACAGAGCCTGAAGTACTTACAGACTCTAAAGTACTTACAGACTCTAAAGTACTTACAGAGCCTGAAGTACTTACAGACCCTGAAGTACTTACAGAGCCTAAAGTACTTACAGACCCTGAAGTACTTACAGAGCCTAAAGTACTTACAGACTCTAAAGTACTTACAGAGCCTAAAGTACTTACAGACCCTGAAGTACTTACAGAGCCTAAAGTACTTACAGACCCTGAAGTACTTACAGAGCCTAAAGTACTTACAGACTCTAAAGTACTTACAGAGCCTAAAGTACTTACAGACTCTAAAGTACTTACAGAGCCTGAAGTACTTACAGAGCCTAAAGTACTTACAGACCCTGAAGTACTTACAGAGCCTAAAGTACTTACAGACTCTAAAGTACTTACAGACCCTAAAGTACTTACAGAGCCTAAAGTACTTACAGACTCTAAAGTACTTACAGACTCTAAAGTACTTACAGACCCTAAAGTACTTACAGACCCTGAAGTACTTACAGACTCTAAAGTACTTACAGAGCCTGAAGTACTTACAGAGCCTGAAGTACTTACAGACTCTAAAGTACTTACAGACTCTAAAGTACTTACAGACTCTAAAGTACTTACAGACCCTGAAGTACTTACAGACCCTAAAGTACTTACAGAGCCTGAAGTACTTACAGACTCTAAAGTACTTACAGACCCTAAAGTACTTACAGACTCTAAAGTACTTACAGACTCTAAAGTACTTACAGACTCTAAAGTACTTACAGACCCTGAAGTACTTACAGACTCTAAAGTACTTACAGACTCTAAAGTACTTACAGAGCCTGAGGTACTTACAGACCCTAAAGTACTTACAGACCCTGAAGTACTTACAGACCCTAAAGTACTTACAGAGCCTGAAGTACTTACAGACTCTAAAGTACTTACAGACCCTAAAGTACTTACAGACTCTAAAGTACTTACAGACTCTAAAGTACTTACAGACTCTAAAGTACTTACAGACCCTGAAGTACTTACAGACTCTAAAGTACTTACAGACTCTAAAGTACTTACAGACTCTAAAGTACTTCCTGACTCTAAAGTACTTACAGACTCTAAAGTACTTACAGACTCTAAAGTACTTACAGACCCTGAAGTACTTACAGACCCTAAAGTACTTACAGACTCTAAAGTACTTACAGACTCTAAAGTACTTACAGACTCTAAAGTACTTCCTGACTCTAAAGTACTTACAGACCCTGAAGTACTTACAGACTCTAAAGTACTTACAGACCCTAAAGTACTTACAGACTCTAAAGTACTTACAGACTCTAAAGTACTTACAGACCCTAAAGTACTTACAGACTCTAAAGTACTTACAGACACTAAAGTACTTACAGACCCTGAAGTACTTACAGACTCTGAAGTACTTACAGACTCTAAAGTACTTACAGACTCTAAAGTACTTACAGACTCTAAAGTACTTACAGACTCTAAAGTACTTACGGACTCTAAAGTACTTACAGACTCTAAAGTACTTCCAGACTCTAAAGTACTTACAGACTCTAAAGTACTTCCTGACTCTAAAGTACTTCCAGACCCTGAAGTACTTACAGACTCTAAAGTACTTACAGACACTAAAGTACTTACAGACTCTAAAGTACTTACAGACTCTAAAGTACTTCCAGACTCTAAAGTACTTACAGACTCTAAAGTACTTCCTGACTCTAAAGTACTTACAGACTCTAAAGTACTTACAGACTCTAAAGTACTTACAGACTCTAAAGTACTTACAGACTCTAAAGTACTTACAGACTCTAAAGTACTTACAGACTCTAAAGTACTTACAGACCCTAAAGTACTTACAGACTCTAAAGTACTTACAGACCCTAAAGTACTTACAGACTCTAAAGTACTTACAGACTCTAAAGTACTTCCTGACTCTAAAGTACTTACAGACTCTAAAGTACTTACAGACTCTAAAGTACTTACAGACTCTAAAGTACTTCCTGACTCTAAAGTACTTACAGACTCTAAAGTACTTACAGACTCTAAAGTACTTCCTGACTCTAAAGTACTTACAGACTCTAAAGTACTTACAGACTCTAAAGTACTTACAGACTCTAAAGTACTTACAGACCCTAAAGTACTTACAGACTCTAAAGTACTTCCTGACTCTAAAGTACTTACAGACTCTAAAGTACTTACAGACTCTAAAGTACTTACAGACTCTAAAGTACTTACAGACTCTAAAGTACTTACAGACTCTAAAGTACTTCCTGACTCTAAAGTACTTACAGACTCTAAAGTACTTACAGACTCTAAAGTACTTACAGACTCTAAAGTACTTACAGACTCTAAAGTACTTACAGACCGTAAAGTACTTACAGACTCTAAAGTACTTACAGACCCTAAAGTACTTACAGACCCTAAAGTACTTAGACTCTAAAGTACTTACAGACCCTAAAGTACTTACAGACCCTAAAGTACTTACAGACTCTAAAGTACTTACAGACCCTAAAGTACTTAGACTCTAAAGTACTTACAGACCCTAAAGTACTTACAGACCCTAAAGTACTTACAGACCCTAAAGTACTTACAGACTCTAAAGTACTTACAGACCCTAAAGTACTTACAGACTCTAAAGTACTTACAGACCCTAAAGTACTTACAGACTCTAAAGTACTTACAGACCCTGAAGTACTTACAGACTCTAAAGTACTTACAGACTCTAAAGTACTTACAGACTCTAAAGTACTTACAGACCCTAAAGTACTTACAGACTCTAAAGTACTTACAGACTCTAAAGTACTTACAGACTCTAAAGTACTTACAGACTCTAAAGTACTTACAGACCCTAAAGTACTTACAGACCCTGAAGTACTTACAGACCCTGAAGTACTTACAGACCCTAAAGTACTTACAGACCCTAAAGTACTTACAGACCCTAAAGTACTTACAGACCCTGAAGTACTTACAGACCCTGAAGTACTTACAGACCCTAAAGTACTTACAGACTCTAAAGTACTTACAGACTCTAAAGTACTTACAGACTCTAAAGTACTTACAGACTCTAAAGTACTTACAGACTCTAAAGTACTTACAGACTCTAAAGTACTTACAGACTCTAAAGTACTTACAGACTCTAAAGTACTTACAGACTCTAAAGTACTTACAGACTCTAAAGTACTTACAGACTCTAAAGTACTTACAGACTCTAAAGTACTTACAGACTCTAAAGTACTTACAGACTCTAAAGTACTTACAGACTCTAAAGTACTTACAGACTCTAAAGTACTAACAGACTCTAAAGTACTTACAGACTCTAAAGTACTTACAGACTCTAAAGTACTTACAGACTCTAAAGTACTTACAGACTCTAAAGTACTTACAGAGCCTGAAGTACTTACAGACTCTAAAGTACTTACAGACCCTAAAGTACTTACAGACTCTAAAGTAAAATAAACTAATATTTCTTGGCTTCAAACCCTGGTGGAAACAAAGTCCGTGTTTGTGAATGAATGAGCGTGGGAACCAGGGGGCGGCGGCCATGCTGGAGCGGCGGCCATGTTGGAGCGGCGGCCATGTTGGAGCGGCGGCCATGTTGGAGCGGCGGCCATGTTTCTATTTATTTATTTATAAGTTTATTTGAATAGGGACAAGTATGTCACATAAACTCATGTTACTACAACATTTTAGCCAAAAGCTAATTGTCAATGTCCGTCCCCAGTTGGGCCTTTACAAAAAAATTAAACAATACAAAGTTAAAACACATATAATAATACAGCACAACACTATATATCGGAGTCACTTCCTGGATAAACCTCAGAGAATAAACGCAGTAAAGAGAGTTCAGAGATAAAGTGTTTTCTTTAAACAGACAGACCAGCAGTGTGTGTGTGTGTGTGTGTGTGTGTGTGTGTGTGTGTGTGTGTGTGTGTGTGTGTGTGTGTGTGTGTGTGTGTGTGTGTTCTTGTAAAGCATCACATGTGGGGACGTCCACCTGTATACACACCAGCCATGTGGGGACCTAAAACCTTATGAGGACCTCATTCGAGGTCCCCAGAGGCACAATGCTTTTAAACGGCTAGAAATGGCCTCAAGATGGGCCCCATGTACTTTTCCTGAGAAGTCCCCAGAATGTCCAAAACCTGAATTAGTGTGAGTGTATGCGACCCTAGTGGACACACTGAGGTACTGCAGTCCCCATATGACACCATGTTCTGGTTCTGTGTATCACAGGTCCCCACAAAACAGCGCCCCCACAAGGTGGCTGTTGGTACTGCATCAGTCCTCATATGACACCATGTTCTGGTAGTGTGTATCATCAAGTCCCCACAAAACAACACCACCATGTGTTTGCTGTTGCACTGCACTTATTACAACTTCAACCTTTGTAAACTTTTACATTATAAATACATGAAAATATTAGTTGTTCTTAATGTAACATGCAATTAAAAAAAAAGCAAATAAGCAGGATATGAGAAATATTTAGGGCTTGACGGTAACTGGTTTTCTTAAGTTACTAGCTACCATTGCTAAAACTAAAATGGATATATTTTATTGGTAAATGGTCTCAACTTATATTGCGCTTTTCCACCTACATACTGTAGGCACACAGCAAGGAACCATTCACTCTCTCATTCATACAACAGTGTACGCAGACACTTGAGGCATGGAGGGTGAAGTGTCTGGCCCAAGGACACAAGGTCAGTACGCAAATTTGAACCCCCGACCTTCTGATCATGAGACGACCCGCTCCACCAACTGTGCCACAGTCACCACCATTATCGTTTAATGATTATTATTTCAACTTAATTCAATATAAGCGTAATGTTAACATGATTTGTTAACACAGACAACCCAAAAGAAAATCATAAAATCTAAAATAAATGTTCTCTTCAGCCTTCAGCCCTATCTGCAGAGGGACTTTTATCTGCCCTGAGTCTATCTATAGCCTGTCCTAGGAGCGATCACTGTTATTGTTTGCCTCCACGATTTTTACCAGATGAAGGTAGAAAAGTGCCAGAAATGTGATTTTATGTAGGCTTCACATGAACAGGATTTCACCAGTCTAGAGCTGTGGGCTGTGTGGAACATGCTGTAGGTGTCTCCAGAGCAGTAGCCTACCAAAGTGTTGGAAGTGAATATCCAACATCCAACGTGAAACCATCTTGAATGTGCACCACATCATTTGCCTCCCATGAACTTTCATAGCGGCCTCTATCTTTTTATCTTCACTACAAGGGCGTTTATTAACAGCGCTGGCTGCTTTGAATCAAGTCTAAATCAGTCATTAAATCTATGTCATTAACCATTGAGTGAATATTTGTAAAGCACTTTGAGTTATTTTGTATGAATGGTTCTCTTCAAATACAGTTGATGGACTGACAAATAGAATTATAAATTGGCTTGTCTGAGTGTTGGGGAGGGACTTGTGTCCTGCTTCTGCTCCTCCCTCTCACCTCTTTGTATGCAGGTGCTCCACCCTCCCCCATGGCTACTGGGTGTGGCTTCTCAGCTGTCCCCTAAGATTGGCTGCATCTGGCCTGGTGGCTCAGCTCAGTCCCAGCCACCTTTGCCATTTTTGGAGTTAAACTTTGTAATAAAATTGGTATTTAACCGCCCTTCTGGTTGCTTTCCTCATTGAGCCGGTCGGGACAATTTGTGAAAAAGGAGCTATATTAAAGCTGTTAATATTGCTGTTTTGTTTACAATAGTGACGTTTAAAGAACAATTAAGACTGAGAGGTCCATTAAAACGAACTAGAAAACAAACATTTAGGGATGCACCGATAGTATCAGGTATCCAGGACCCAGGAAACAAATGACAAATTAAGCCTTGGAAAAAATGATTAATAATAATGAAAATTATATTCAATAAAAAAAAAAGAATAAAATAGCATATGTAAGATTCTCATATAACTAAATCTACGTTTCTCAGGTAAATGGGTAACTACTAACTAGTCTGCTATGATATAGTCTATAAACCATCTACAAGAATGTTTGAGAAAAATGCATGGTACTCGTTTTGGTATTCGGTGTTGGCAAGTAGGCTACTCAAGTCAAAGTACTCATAACAGTTTTAGAAAAAAGTAGTATCGGTGCATCCCTATCAACAATAACAACAGACTGGTGGTGATGCTCCATCATGACACAAACTGGGATTAACAGGTCCTCATAATGTTCATCTCTAAACTGTCTCATTATACAAAATGGTGGCTTGACTACATCGTGATACACAAACCAGGATTACCAGGTCCTCATAATGTTCATCTCTAAACTGTCTCATTATACAAAATGGTGGCTTGACTACATCGTGATACACAAACCAGGATTACCAGGTCCTCATAATGTCCATCTCTAAACTGTCTCATTATACAAAATGGTGGCTTGACTACATCGTGATACACAAACCAGGATAAACAGGTACTCATAATGTTCATCTCTAAACTGTCTCATTATACAAGATGGTGGCTTGACTACATCGTGATACACAAACCAGGATAAACAGTTACTCATAATGTTCATCTCTAAACTGTCTCATTATACAAAATGGTGGCTTGACTACATCGTGATACACAAACCAGGATTACCAGGTCCTCATAATGCCCATCTCTAAACTGTCTCATTATACAAAATGGTGGCTTGACTACATCGTGATACACAAACCAGGATTAACGGGTCCTCATAATGTTCATCTCTAAACTGTCTCATTATACAAAATGGTGGCTTGACTACATCGTGATACACAAACCAGGATTACCAGGTCCTCATAATGTTCATCTCTAAACTGTCTCATTATACAAAATGGTGGCTTGACTACATCGTGATACACAAACCAGGATTACCAGGTCCTCATAATGTCCATCTCTAAACTGTCTCATTATACAAAATGGTGGCTTGACTACATCGTGATACACAAACCAGGATTAACGGGTCCTCATAATGTTCATCTCTAAACTGTCTCATTATACAAAATGGTGGCTTGACTACATCGTGACACACAGGTATCAGCTATGTGCTAACTACCGACCATTGCACAATATTTTACAAGAAAGAAAACATTCAATACTACATTGAAAAACTTTTCAGTTTATAAAGTTTTAGACAAATCTTCAATTTAAATTTTTTTATTCTGTGTCCAAAAGTTGGAGCATAGCTGATTAGCAGACATCATGCTTTAAAACTCTTAATATTGAATTCTTCTTTTGAAATCAATGCTAAAAATAAATTGGATATTAAGGCTTTAAGTAGCCTGTGGACACAGGCACAATTTTCACTGTAGGCATATGTGAAAATGCCATTCCTCCTTCGCCTAATTTATTTAACCCTTTGTCTTTTGATATTCTTTAAAAAATTAGCATTGGTTTGTTTTGGTTTGCAAAATCCCTGGCCGCCATTTTGCATTGCGGGGGAGGAGCTAGTGGTGCCACTACCCGTGCTCTGCATCTCTCTGCATCTGCGTCCACGACAGATGTCACGTAGCCTACAGTCAACAAACTGGTAAGTCTTTTTTTGAGAGTTAACTAAGTTAGAGATGACAAATTAGTTTGCAATGTTCATGTTCTAAGATATGTGCTCAAAAACGTTTCAAAAACAGTGCTAAGTACTGTGGCAATGTGCTAGCTTTTCTGTTCATTTCTACCACAATACATAAAGAGACAGACTTATTTTTTGCTCAACTGTCTACTTGAAGGAAGGTATATGAGGCTCTTTTTTTTTTTTTAGATTAGATTGTTGAAAAGTTTAGTGGATATTAGCTTGATTAGCTAGCTGCATGGTGGTTAGCTATCATGCTAGTTGTACATTAGCAAAACCAGACTCACGTGGCCTCACTTTTCTTTAACAAGGAATACATTATACAGTTAAAACGTTGGTGTAAAGTAATTAGACATTTATTTTGAGCTCCACAATACTGGTGGGCATTTTTTTGCATTGGGTCGTCCATAACTTTTCTGTCTGACCCAGTCTTAGCTTTGAGAATAACCATAACATTGAACATGTTTAGCATCGTGGTAAGAAGCTGCTGTAGCACCATGTGCTGTGGGAAGTGGAGCTGAGACTGCCACAGAGGCATTAAACATAAATAACTCATCTAACAATGGGACAATAGACTATGTTTGAGATCTCAGGACGTTAAGCAAAGATTGTTCACAGCTACCATAGTTAACTCAACTTTATTTTTTCAGCAACAATGAATGAGTCGAAGGATAAAGAGGGACATGGGAAATCTGAGGTGAGATGTTTTTTCTTCTTCTTGTGAACCACTGTACTGTATAGAAAAGGCTTTATTTATTCATTCATTTTTTAATACATGTATAAAAGGAATACCACTACATGGCCATAATGTTTTATCCAACGTTTTAACCTTAAGTCTCATGCTGTTTATAGGGCAGATACATGTAAACACAGCGAGTGATTTTTTTGTTTTGTTTTGTAGTCACAAGTAAGATATTTTCGTTGGCTGCAGACATTGAGAAATCACCACGATGCCTGTGTGACCCGACAAGAAGAGTGGCTCACAAAGGAAACACACAAAAACTTTGAAATTACATCACTACCTCAAATTGTAAGTCTGTGCATACAATATTGTTTAAGGCAAGACACTGCAGGGTAATGGGCTATATGCACAGTGACCCCACGTGATTTCCGCCTGGACAGTCAGCCAGACGCTGTCCTTCCTGTCCGAATTAGCAGGTCCCACAGAAATGAAGCAATAGCTTAAGATTTGGTAAAGGACAGCGAGTAAAAGTTCAGATGTGACTGGAGCAGGTTAGAAAATATTACATGAGACGTAACGACTTCACAGGAGGAAACTCCGTGTTCATAACGTGGATGTTTTTGTCTTGAGGCCAACGCGGCTAACGCGGCTAACGAGGCTAACACAAAATAAAAAATAAAACTAGCGAGGCGTTTGGAACGAGCCTGCGCAAAAAAGAATCGTCCTGTTAGTTTAAATTATATTGACTTGTTTACATGTTATATTATCATTTTTCAACACTAGCCTTTAGCTCTAAGATGAAAGCTCCGCCCCTTACGACAGCTGGCGTTTCCTTTGGGGCAGATTCACAGCGAACATGATGTTTGTAATACGTTGCTGTGACTCCATCAGTAACTCGTTGTCCTTAACCAGATCCTGAGCTTCTCTACATTTGTGTGGGAACCTGCTAATTGTGAACATAAACGACCAGCGACAGGAAGTCCAGCGTCTGGCTGACTGTCCAGGAAGACGTCACGTGGGGAAACTGTGCATAAGCCTATAAGGAAAAAAATAACGCCCCATAGTTAACCGGATATTTTAACAAAGAGTTTTCTACAGCAATATAAACAAATATCTCTGTCCACATGACAGATTATGCGCAAAACAGATTACTCTATCCCACGAAAGTTATATATTTTCCCAACACTTTTTTTTATATAGCAAATAAGTTTGACTTTGCATTTTTTTTTATTTTGCTGAGGTTTAGCTCAGCCACTCAACTCATGGAGAAACTTTAGCAAGGTCAACCCGTCAAAAAAAGGTCTCTCTGTATAATGAATAAGTTCTGAGAAAAAAGAAATAAAGAAATCTGCAGCCGCAGTGCATGTGACGTCGCGCAGCTCGGAGAAAGTAGTGGCTTCTGTCCAAATCGCCAACAGAATGAGTGGACTATACACTACTATATAATGCAGGCCTATATAGTGAATGAGGGGTTAGGGACTAGGGTGGACATTCGGACACAAGCCAGGTCTGGTCTCCTGTCCAGACCTGTTCACGTCCAGGTCTAGTTGCGTCCAGGTTGTGTCCTGTTAAATGACTGCATGCCCAAATCCATAATTGAGTCTTGTCTTTTTCAGTCAAACCCCAGAAAGGATGACATGTCCACATCTGAAGGCAGCCAAGATGAGTATGTCCCAGATCACACAAAGAGCAGCACAGACAGTGAAGACGACGATTCATCTGCCCACCAGAAGCAACCACATAGAAAGAATCTGGATCAAATAAATATAGATCCACAAGGTAAGATAAGTTTCACAATGCCATGTACTGTTACTTCCTGTTATCTATTAAGTGTCCTGGTAACCATTTCATTTTTGTTTTTAGAGGGGGTCATGGAAGACACAGAGGCATCAGATGATGAAACTGATCCAATCTCAGCCCCAGATTCGTCATCTTCAAAATCTCCAGGTATTTGAACAAGTAACACTTGACACATGTGGGGGAGAGGGAGAGGAGGCGAAGGACACAAAGGGAGGAGACCAAGGACAAGAAAACAAGACAATTATTTCCTGTATTTTGCTTAGATTAATCTCATTATGTCCACAGGAACCAGGAAGAGGAGAGAGCCTGCACTCCAAAACTTTCAACCAGGAAGTGAAGATCATATCCCTGGGTTTTCTTCGAAGTCTCCAGGTATTTTAAACAATCAATGAAGGAGAGAGTTTGGCTGTTTGATTCGGGAAGAAGAGATTCAGGAAAGAAGAGAGAGTGTGACCGGGGAGAGGAGACGGGTGAGAGAGATACAGGACAGACATAGGGGAGAGAGGAGGAGACTGATGAGAGAAATACAGGACAGACGGTGGGGAGAGAGGAGGAGACTAAGGAGAGAGATGCAGGACAGACGGAGGGGAGAGAGGCAAACGGATGAGAGGGAGGAGGGGAGTGAGAGGAGTAGAAATGGGAGAGGAAGGGGGAGAGAAGACGAAGGAGAAACGGATGCAAACAGGGATGGAGGAGTAAAGAGAGGGAGACTGGAGCGAGCAACACAAGAGCAACAGAAGTGGAAGGATTGGTACTGGTCAGAAATGTCTGATAGTGTTGCAGAATGAAGTGATGATACATTTTATGGGAGAAACATCCAGGAACTTGTGCTAAGTCCCCGGCCCCTCTATTATTCTGTGGGTCTTCAAACACGTGTTGACGTTGGCATTAGTTACTGTGTGAACCATGTATGTATTGCTCTCACAATTCATACATTTAATATAAAAGGGACAGAAATAAAGCTGAAGCTGTAATTACAAAAAAATAATAATAATAACATAAAAAAAAAACAATTTCATGTTGGTGAGTGAAATCAATGATTTCTTTATGCCCATAGAACCAAGGAAAAGAGAATTTTTAGCTATATACTATAACTTGTCTTGAACACTCAGGACAGACGGGAGGAAAGGGACTGCAGACACGGACGCCAACAGAAGAAATGTCTACTTCCACTGGTAAAGCTCATTCCAACTACTTGCAATACAATTGGTTATTGTCTGTAAAGTCATAGTAAGTCATGTCTATGTCTTTGTTGTCGTCTTGTTATATTTTACTTTTTTTTTTTTCTTCATGCCCTTTTGGCCTTGTAGATTTAAAGTTTGTATAGCTTATTTTTACCTGAATTCTATGTTTGTTGCACGATTGTACTGAGAAACATTGCTAGTTTGTGAACCTGTTCTCAAACAATGGCAATAAAAAGTGTTCTGATTCTAGTTTTTGCATATCTTCCAGGATCTAAAGGAAAAAAGAGACCGTGGACAGTGCAGGAAGTGAATGCAGTAGAGGAAACCCTCATGGACAACATTCAGTCTGGAAAGGTCCCTGGTAAGGCGCAGTGCATCCAATGTATTGAAGAGTCTGCTGGGGCACTTCAAACAAGGACATGGGAGGGTGTCAAATTTTACGTCAAAAACCGGATTGAGGCTGGGAGACGACAAAGTTGTAAAAGAAAGTAATAAGTAAGTAAGTAAGTGCTTATGACACATTAGGTACGATGACAGAAACCGTTTTTGTAAGAGTTGGCTAAAGAAAACGTTGTTCTGTTGTATATATATTTTTTGGCTTTTATTGATCCTTAAAGGAACAGGCCACTGTGTTTCCATACTGAGATATGTTCTTATCTTAGCTTTGACGAGTTCTTTAGGACCTGTCTGATCTTCCCCCGTGGCTTCAGTCACGTAAACACAGCACAGACGGCGTTAGCATTTAGCCTCTCCCTCTCTCCTCTATAGCTCCAAAACAGGTCAAGATAGAAGCTACCAAGCTCTTCCACGTTTTCCCTATTTAAATATGGTTACGTGAAGTGTTCCACTACAAAGTATAATTACACACAATTAAACAATGTGGATTTTCTAAGCGGATAAAAGGGGGGACTATATTGTAAGGCGTAATAATACCAGGAGTAATTTGGCATCCGCACAGTGAAGTGAAGATTACTGCGCATTAAAGTGAAGATATTACTGCGCGGATTTCGAACTACTCCTGGTATTATTACGCCTTACAATATAGTTCCCCTTTTTATCCGCTTAGAAAATCCACATTGTTTAATTTTGTGTAATTATACTTTGTAGTGGAACACTTCACGTAACCATATTTAAATAGGGAAAACGTGGAAGAGCTTGGTAGCTTCTATCTTGACCTGTTTTGGAGCTATAGAGGAGAGAGGGAGAGGCTAAATGCTAACGCCGTCTGCGCTGTGTTTTTTCGTGACTGAAGATCAGACAGGTCCTAAAGAACTCGTCACAGCTCAGGTAAGAAACATATCTCAGTATGTACAAACAGTTGCCTATTCCTTTAAAGGAACAGGCAACTGTTTTTTCAGTCTGAGATATGTTCTTGCCTGAGCCTGATTGTGATTTGATGTGTGAAACCATAGACATTAGCATTTAGCCTCTCCTCCTCTCCTCTATGTGGCCAAATGGGGGTGAAGTTAGAAGCGACCAAGCTCCTCCACGTTCCCCCTATATGGTTATGTGAGATCCAAGTATAGTTACACAAAATTAAACATGTCAATTTTCTAAGTGGATGAAAAGGGGAACTATATTGTAAGGCGTAATAACACTTAAGAAGCACTTTGGCGTCTTACTGCGCAGATGTCGAGGTGCAACTACTCATGTAACTGTATTTAAACATGGGAAACGTGGAAGAGCTTGGTGGCTTCTAACTTAACCCCATTTAGCCCCATAGAGGAGTGGAGATGAGGCTAATTGCTAACAACATCTTTGGTCTTTTTGACTGAGTGCACGCACAAAGACCAGACAGGTGCACATTAACTCGTCTAAGCTCAGGTAAGAACATATGTCAGTATGGAAAACCGGT
This sequence comes from Gobius niger, assembly GCF_951799975.1. Classification (NCBI taxonomy): domain Eukaryota; kingdom Metazoa; phylum Chordata; class Actinopteri; order Gobiiformes; family Gobiidae; genus Gobius; species Gobius niger. Next base: position 9,451 of record NW_027639210.1, on the reverse strand, counting down.
GGCCTGTTCCTTTAAATACAGGAAGTAACAGCTAGAGGTAGAGTTTTCATACTGTTGTGCAATCGTAAAGTTATGCAAGAGTCTAAAGTAGAGACCTGTACAGGAATGGATTTTGTGGATTATGTTTTGGTCTGACCGCCCGTTCCCGCCTAAGGCTTTATGAATCCTGACCGATCCTACAAAATTAGTGTCGAGTCCTGCAAGTCTTGTGAGAATTCCCGCCCGTTGCAGGTCTCTAGTCAAGAGTTCTATTAAACTTTCCCTCCAACTTACTCGTGTTGAAGAACATGATAACTGGCAAACCGTTGGGCGACAGACCCATGTTCAGTTTTTTGTAAATAAATATTTCATTGTTAATGAACATTTGTTGGGCATTGATTTTTTTGTTTTAAACCTCCTCCTTTTTCCTGTTAACCTATCTACCAACATTCAAAAATAACAAAAAATACAAGAAATACCATTTTCCCCACTATTGCCATCTGGTGGTTGTTTCAGGTACTACATAATAGACAGGTCCCCAAAAGTCACCAATTACCGGACAAAAAATTAAAAAGAAAACTTAGGAGATTTTGGTTCAAAATTTGCATCTGGAGCCCAAGGCTCAAGAAAAAATTTTGAGAGTGGTTTTGGTGGCTCTATTCCCTTAAAAAAAATGGGGTCCCCATATGGAGCAGTTTGCCTTGAGGTCCCCATTTGTACTGATTTACAAGTATGTGTGTGTGTGTGTGTGTGTGTGTGTGTGCGTGTGCGTGTGCGTGTGCGTGTGCGTGTGCGTGTGCGTGTGCGTGTGCGTGTGTGTGTGCGTGTGCGTGTGCGTGTGCGTGTGCGTGTGCGTGTGCGTGTGCGTGTGCGTGTGTGTGTGCGTGTGCGTGTGCGTGTGTGTGCGTGTTTTGGGGATGACGTGTGTGTTTGTGTTTCTGGCGTGGGGGCTGAACCGGTCCGACCCGCGTTCCTCCGTCTCACTGTCATTATTTGCATTTTTAAATATGATGCCGTTGCCGCGGGAACTGTGAAAACGATCCGGAACATTTCTGTGAGACTCTGTCAGAGGAACGTGTCTGAACGTGAGACACAAAGAGCCGCTGTTTGAGACGCCGCTTACCCATAATCACAGGGCGCTCAGCACCTTTGAACATCTGAGGTCACCTGTGTGAAGAACCTTCAGGGCCCCCAGAGCCTCCAGAGTCTCCAGAGCCTCCAGAGCCTCCAGAGCCTCCAGAGCCTCCAGAGCCTCCAGAGCCTCCAGAGCCTCCAGAGCCTCCAGAGCCTCCAGGGTCTCCAGAGCCTCCAGAGCCTCCAGGGTCTCCAGAGCCTCCAGAGCCTCCAGAGCCTCCAGAGCCTCCAGGGTCTCCAGAGCCTCCAGAGCCTCCAGGGTCTCCAGAGTCTCCAGAGCCTCCAGAGCCTCCAGAGCCTCCAGAGCCTCCAGAGTCTCCAGAGCCTCCAGAACCTCCAGAACCTCCAGAGCCTCCGGAGCCTCCAGAGCCTCCCAGTCTCTTCAGTGGTGGCATCAGAGCAGGTTATGAGGACAGTGAATGGTTGAAGCTGAGCTTCTCCATCGGTCAGAGGGAAATGGTCACAATAATAAACTGCCCTTCTCCCCCTTTAGGCCCAAAGCGCGTTACAGCCAGGTCCCCCCTCAGTGTGTCTGACCCAGAGCGAGCCCCGGGAGAGTGGTGGTTCATGATCCCGAGCGTGGCCTCCTGCACTTCCTGTCCGCCGCGTGTGGAACGCTCTGGAACGCTCTGGAACGCTCTGGAACGCTCTGGAACGCTCTGGAACGCTCTGGAACGCTCTGGAGCTGCGCTGAGGCTGCGCTGACCGGACTCAGTGTTTTGCCCAAAGACACGACGACAGTGGCACCTGCGGGATTCGAACTGTCGACCCTCTGGTCACATGACCCCGCTCTACGCCCTGAGCCAACACCAAATAACACAGACTGCAGCCTCGCCTCCGTCAGTCTGCCCCAGGGCAGCTGTGGCTACACCATCACTGAGTCTGGAGTGGCTGAATAATGAGACAGTGCGGCTCTGAGAGGCTCGGCAACACAGGCTTGTAAAGCGCCAGTGTAAGACATTATTATGATTATTATTAATATTATTATTATGATTGTATAAAGCAGTGTCTGATTAAGAATCCTGCGCTTGTTACAAACTTATTTAGCTTTAATGAGGAACCAGACGGAGCTCCAGCTGGAGCTCAGGTTTAGATCTTTTCTTCTAAAGACTCTGACCTGAGTCTGTGACGCTAAAGGAACAAACTGTGTCTAAAACCTGGAGGACCGAGAGCCTGCAGAGCTGATGCAGCCGCGCACTAACATCATCATCATAGGAGTTTGTTTCCTTTAGTCCGGACCCAGACCCAGTCCAGACCCAGACCGGACCCAGACCCAGTCTGACCAGCGCGGCTTGTTTTCATAAAGTAAACTGTTTTTATTCCGCAAACGTGAAACAAACAAACCGCCCCGAGACACTGACCTGCGGATCACTGTGGAACACGGGCATCTCTGACCAACACGGACCAGGACCGGGACCAGGACCGAGACCAGGACCGGGACCAGAACCAGGAGCAGGACCGGGACAAGCGCAGGTGCTGGAGCTGCAGGAGCAGGATTACACAGAGGACGCGAATGAATTCAATGGAAACAGTTTTTCTTCCTCCTCTAATCATTTCCGGCAGGCTGCGCACTGCGGAAGCGCAATGCTGCCCCCTGCTGTTCAGTGAAGAGCAGGAAGGGACCGTCTCCTCCTCTGCACCGTGCGTAATTACACATGGCGTGCGTAATTACGCATGGCGCGCTCTGGTGGACACGCGGAGAACCTGAGCTTCTGTCCTGCCTGAGGGAAAAGTGTTTTCATGAACATAAGAATAAAACAGAGGAAACTAAAGCTCAGATCACATGTTTAAACAAAGAAAACCAGCTCAACATGGAACAGATTTAACAACACGCCTCAGTCATGTTCTGGAAAGTGATGACGTCATCATGTCAGACGGAGCCAATACGAATCTACAATAACATCACAATGACATCACACGCATAACCTCAATCTGAGAGCACGATGTCATCACATTCTGCTCACACATGAGACGCTTAGGAGAGTTACCTGTGAGGAAAGTTTCCCAAAGTTACCTGTGAGGAAAGTTTCCCAAAGTTACCTGTGAGGAAAGTTTCTCAAAGTTACCTGTGAGGAAAGTTTCTCAAAGTTACCTGTGAGGAAAGCTTTACCTCTGAGGAAAGTTTCCCAAAGTTACCGGTGAGGAAAGTTTCCCAGAGTTACCCGTGAGGCAAGTTTCCCAAAGTTACCCGTGAGGAAAGTTTCCCAAAGTTACCCGTGAGGAAAGTTTCCCAAAGTTACCAGTGAGGAAAGTTTCCCAAAGTTACCAGTGAGGAAAGTTTCCCAAAGTTACCCGTGAGGAAAGTTTCCCAAAGTTACCAGTGAGGAAAGTTTCCCAAAGTTACCAGTGAGGAAAGTTTCCCAAAGTTACCCGTGAGGAAAGTTCCTTCAGTAAATAAGGTCACGTTTTTGGCGTCATAAACTCAGGAAACAAAGTCGTTTTTTTCACATTTTTATTTTTGATAAAAACATTTCCATTTGAATAACTTTATTTAAAAAATTCACATGATTCTACTCTACACAACAGCACCAGATAAAAGCACATGCAATGGCCACGCCCCCGTGCACGCCCCTAACGGCCACGCCCCCGTGCACGCTCCTCACGGCCACGCCCTCATGGCCACGCCCCTCTTGGCCACGCCCTCACGTGCGTTTACAGCAGAGTTCACAGATGGGACTAATATTCTGTGTTTCCAGCTTTACTTCAGCAAAGATTCTTCATTAGATTTAAATAAAAGCTTCTCCAGAAACCGTTTGAAACATCTCAGACCAGGTCCTTCACACCAGGTCCTTCACACGGCCGTTTGAAACACCTCAGACCAGGTCCTTCACACGGCCGTTTGAAACACCTCAGACCAGGTCCTTCACACGGCCGTTTGAAACACCTCAGACCAGGTCCTTCACACGGCCGTTTGAAACCTCTCAGACCAGGTCCTTCACACGGCCGTTTGAAACCTCTCAGACCAGGTCCTTCACACGGCCGTTTGAAACACCTCAGACCAGGTCCTTCACACGGCCGTTTGAAACCTCTCAGACCAGGTCCTTCACACGACCGTCTGAAACACCTCAGACCAGGTCCTTCACACGGCCGTTTGAAACCTCTCAGACCAGGTCCTTCACACGGCCGTTTGAAACACCTCAGACCAGGTCCTTCACACGGCCGTTTGAAACACTTCAGACCAGGTCCTTCACACCAGGTCCTTCACACGGCCGTTTGAAACCTCTCAGACCAGGTCCTTCACACGGCCGTTTGAAACACCTCAGACCAGGTCCTTCACACGGCCGTTTGAAACACTTCAGACCAGGTCCTTCACACCAGGTCCTTCACACGGCCGTTTGAAACACCTCAGACCAGGTCCTTCACACGACCGTTTGAAACACCTCAGACCAGGTCCTTCACACGGCCGTTTGAAACACCAGGTCCTTCACACGGCCGTTTGAAACATCTCAGACCAGGTCCTTCACACCAGGTCCTTCACACGGCCGTTTGAAACACCTCAGACCAGGTCCTTCACACCAGGTCCTTCACACGGCCGTTTGAAACACCTCAGACCAGGTCCTTCACACGGCCGTTTGAAACCTCTCAGACCAGGTCCTTCACACGACCGTTTGAAACACCTCAGACCAGGTCCTTCACACGGCCGTTTGAAACCTCTCAGACCAGGTCCTTCACACGGCCGTTTGAAACCTCTCAGACCAGGTCCTTCACACGGCCGTTTGAAACATCTCAGACCAGGTCCTTCACACGGCGGCTTGTCTTTTTTTGGTTGATATTACAGTTGCCATGGTTACACGAAGAGGCTGCGTCCACGTGACGTCACGACTGAAGAATGTGCTTTATTTCCTTCACCAGATCTTCACAGTTTGATCATTTTAAACGTCACATTTTAGATACATTTGATGCCGTTAATCTTTATTTCATTTGATTGAGTTCAGTCTTTCATGTTTCACGATTGAACCAAAGAAAGTCCCTAAAACATCTTGTGTCCGACGCGTGAACGCAGCCTGTTAATCATAATAAAGCACAAATGTGGAAACTAAAACAGTCTTTGTCCAGCAAAACCAAACACCCTGAACCCTGAGGCTCCAGGAACTATAGGTCCAACGTCCTCCACAGCAGAGTCTGGTCCTTCAGGTGGAGAAGAACTGGTCCTTCAGGAGGAGAAGAACTGGTCCTTCAGGAGGAGAAGAACTGGTCCTTCAGGAGAAGAACTGGTCCTTCAGGAGAAGAACTGGTCCTTCAGGAGAAGAACTGGTCCTTCAGGAGAAGAACTGGTCCTTCAGGAGAAGAACTGGTCCTTCAGGAGGAAAAGAACTGGTCCTTCAGGAGGAAAAGAACTGGTCCTTCAGGAGGAGAAGAACTGGTCCTTCAGGAGGAGAACTGGTCCTTCAGGAGGAGAAGAACTGGTCCTTCAGGAGGAAAAGAACTGGTCCTTCAGGAGGAGAAGAACTGGTCCTTCAGGAGGAGAACTGGTCCTTCAGGAGGAGAAGAACTGGTCCTTCAGGAGGAGAAGAACTGGTCCTTCAGGAGAAGAACTGGTCCTTCATGTGACCCCAGTGACCTCAGGAGGTGACCTCAGCTGTGGTCAGGCCTCGTTCTCTTCAGGAATGTCCTGCAGATCTGTGACACACGTGTGACATGTTAGAACATCCTGAACCGACCGCTGGGTTAGGGTTAGTTATAGGTAGTTAGTGCTAGTTATGGGTAGTTAGTTCTTTACCTCGAGGGCTGTCCGATCGCTGGGTTAGGGTTAGTTATGGGTAGTTAGTTATGGGTAGTTAGTTCTTTACCTCGGGGGCTGTCTGATCACTGGGTTAGGGTTAGTTAAAGGTAGTTAGTGTTAGTTATGGGTAGTTAGTTCTTTACCTCGGGGGCTGTCCGATCGCTGGGTTAGGGTTAGTTATGGGTAGTTAGTTATGGGTAGTTAGTTCTTTACCTCGGGGGCTGTCCGATCGCTGCGACGCGTTCTCATTGGTCGCGTCCACGGCGTCCTCCTCCTGATCGGCCAATGGGGCGCGAGCGTGGCGCTTCAGGTCGGCCAATGGGACGAGAGCGTGCAGCCGCGTCACTTCCTGCTGCAGCAGAGTCACCTGACGCCGCAGAAGCCCCGCCTCTCCGTCAGTCCCCGCCCCCGCGCTCAGAGACGTGGGACCTAACCTGACGGACAGCTCCAGCAGCGAATCCTGACGAATCACGGCGGCCTGGGGGCGGGACAAAGAGATGTTAGCGACATTAGCAACGTTAGCGATGTTACTGACATTAGCGACGTTAGCGATGTTGGAGATGTTAGCGATGTTAACATTAGCGATGTTAGTGACTTAAGCGATGCTAGCAACATTAGCGATGATAACGGCGTTAGCGATGTTAGTGACGTTAGCAACGTTAGCGAAGAAAACGGCGTTAGTGATGTTAGTGACGTTAACGATGATAGCGCGTTAGCGATGTTAGCGATGATAACGGCGTTAGTGATGTTAGTGACGTTAACGATGATAGCGCGTTAGCGATGTTAGCGATGATAACGGCGTTAGTGATGTTAGTGACGTTAACGATGATAGCGCGTTAGCGATGTTAGTGACGTTAGCGATGTTAGTGACATTAGCGAAGGTAGTGATGATAGCGGCGTTAGCGGCGTTAGCGACGTTAGCGATGTTAACGACGGTATTGATGTTAGTGGCGTTAGTGATGTTAGCGATGATAGCGGCGTTAGCGATGTTAGTGACGTTAGCGAAGGTAGTGATGATAGCGGCGTTAGTGTTGTTAGCGATGATAACGGCGTTAGCGACGATAACGGCGTTAGCGACGATAACGGCGTTAGCGACGTTAACGATGATAGCGGCGTTAGCGGCGTTAGCGATGTTAGCAGCGTTAGTGATGATAGCGATGATAACGCGTTAGCGGCGTTAGCGACGTTAACGATGATAGCGGCGTTAGCGACGTTAACGATGATAGCGGCGTTAGTGGCGTTAGCGATGTTAGCGATGTTAGCGGCGTTAGCGACGATAACGGCGTTAGCGATGATAGCAGCGTTAGCGATGATAGCGATGATAACGCCGTTAGCGACGTTAACGATGATAGCGGCGTTAGCGACGTTAACGATGATAGCGGCGTTAGTGGCGTTAGCGATGTTAGCGGCGTTAGCGACGATAACGGCGTTAGCGATGTTAGCGATGATAGCAGCGTTAGCGATGTTAGCGATGATAACGGCGTTAGCGACGTTAGCGATAATAGCAGCGTTAGCGACGTTAGCAATGATAACGGCGTTAGCAACGTTAGCGATGATAACGCCGTTAGTGACGTTAGCGGCGTTAGCGATGATAGCGGCGTTAGCGACGTTAACGATTATAGCGGCGTTAGCGATGTTAGCGGCGTTAGCGACGATAATGGCGTTAGCGATGTTAGCTATGATAGCAGCGTTAGCGATGTTAGTGATGATAACAGCGTTAGCGACGTTAGCGATGATTGCAGTGTTAGCGACGTTAGCGATGATAACGGCGTTAGCAACGTTAGCGATGATAACGGCGTTAGCGATGATAACGGCGTTAGTGACGTTAGCGGCGTTAGCAGTAATAGCAGCGTTAGCGACGTTAACGATGATAGCGGCGTTAGTGGCGTTAGCGATGTTAGCGGCGTTAGCGACGATAACGGCGTTAGCGATGTTAGCGATGATAGCAGCGTTAGCGATGTTAGCGATGATAACGGCGTTAGCGACGTTAGCGATGATAACGGCGTTAGCAACGTTAGCGATGATAGCGGCGTTAGTGACGTTAGCGGCGTTAGCGATGATAGCGGCGTTAGTGATGATAGCGATGTTAGTGACGTTAGCGATGTTAGCAACGTTAGCGATGATAGCGGCGTTAGTGATGTTAGCGATGATAGCGGCGTTAGTGATGTTAGTGATGTTAGTGACGTTAGCGATGATAGCGGCGTTAGCGATGTTAGTGACGTTAGCGAAAAACTAATGACTCGCTTCTGTATCAACATCGGCTGAATGTTTAATAATGAAATCATGTGTGTAATAGATGAAAGAGCAGATGGATCCTGGTCATGTGACAGTGTGGGCTGATGGTCATGTGACCGTGTGGGCTGATGGTCATGTGACAGTGTGGGCTGATGGTCATGTGACAGTGTGGGCTGATGGTCATGTGACAGTGTGGGCTGATGGTCATGTGACAGTGTGGGCTGATGGTCATGTGACAGTGTGGGCTGATGGTCATGTGACAGTGTGGGCTGATGGTCATGTGACAGTGTGGGCTGATGGTCATGTGACCGTGTGGGCTGATGGTCATGTGACAGTGTGGGCTGATGGTCATGTGACAGTGTGGGCTGATGGTCATGTGACAGTGTGGGCTGATGGTCATGTGACAGTGTGGGCTGATGGTCATGTGACAGTGTGGGCTGATGGTCATGTGACAGTGTGGGCTGAAGGTCATGTGACAGTGTGGGCTGAAGGTCATGTGACAGTGTGGGCTGATGGTCATGTGACAGTGTGGGCTGATGGTCATGTGACAGTGTGGGCTGAAGGTCATGTGACAGTGTGGGCTGATGGTCATGTGACAGTGTGGGCTGAAGGTCATGTGACAGTGTGGGCTGATGGTCATGTGACAGTGTGGGCTGAAGGTCATGTGACCATGTGACCGTGTGGGCTGATGGTCACGTACCTGCAGAGCGTGAAGCTGTGAACTCAGACCCACGAGCCGCCGACAGACCTCCTACAAAATAAAACGCCGTCAGAACCTTCACATTAAAAAACTGCTCCTTCACATTAAAACTCTGCTCCTTCACATTAAAACTCTGCTCCTTCACATTAAAACTGTTCCTTCACATTAAAACTCTGCTCCTTCACATTAAAACTGTTCCTTCACATTAAAAGTCTGCCTTTACCTGCGTCAGAGCCGTCTCCTGAAGCTGGTTTCCGTTTTTGTCCTGAAACAGAAACAGGTAAGTCTTGATCAGACCCTAGTGTGCATGTTTTAGGTCCAGACTCTGCTCCTCTTTCACGCTCTTACCTTTGAGGCGCCGCCGTTCACCTGAGCGCAGCCGTTTAGCCCCGCCTCCCCGTCTGAGGACCACAAAGAAACAGGGCTTTATACATGATCACAGTGTTAAGATGGAGGGGCGGGGTCAGGGGTGAAGGGGCGGGGTCAGGGGTGAAGGGGCGGGGTCAGAGCAGGTGAAGGGGCGGGGTCAGGAGGTGAAGGGGCGGGGTCAGGAGTGAAGGGGCGGGTCAGGAGTGAAGGGGCGGGGTCAGGAGGGCGGGGTCAGGGGTGAAGGGGCGGGGTCAGATGTAAAGGGACTCACTGATTGGCTGCAGACTCTGGTCCGAGTTCTTCTGGATCTT